>NW_025765227.1:24362-71714 GCF_003918875.1 Haliotis rubra | reverse complement strand
TATGGAAGCTACGTATTGCTCCATCTACAGGAATCCTTTACAAGCAACGACACACGGGATGTACACACTCACTCTATCTACAGGAACCCTTACAACGATACACTGGATGTACATACACATTCCATCTACAGGAACCCTTAGAACAATACACGAGATGTACATACTCTATCTACAGGAACCACTTAGAACGATACACAGGATGTATTAATATTCTCTAGTCTACAGTAAACCCTACAACGTAGATACACGATGTACATACATTAATTTCTATCTACAGGAACCCTTACAACGATACACAGGATATACACACTCTATCTACAGGAACCCTTACAACGATACACGGGATGTACACACTCTATCTACAGGAACCCTTACAACGGCAACACGCGGATGTACATACTATATCTACAGGAACCCTTACACGATACACGGGATGTACATACTCTATCTACAGGAACCCTTACAACGATACACGGGATGTACACACTCTATCTACAGGAACCCTTTACAACGAAACACGGGATGTACACACTCTATCTACTTTACGGGAACCCTTACAACGATACACTGGATGTACACACTCTATCTGCAGGAACCCTTACAACGATACACTGGATGTACATATACTCTATCTACAGGAATCCTTACAACGATACACTGGATGTACACACTCTATCTACAGGAACCCTTACATACGATGTACATACGCTATCTACAGGAATCCTTACAACGATATACGGGATGTACACACTCTATCTATCTACAGGAACCCTTACAACGATACACGGGATGTACACACTCTATCTACAGGAACCCTTACAACGATACACGGATGTACATACTCTATCTACAGGAACCCTTACAACGATACACAGGATGTACACACTCTATCTACAGGAACCCTTTACAACGGTACACGCAGGATGAACACACTCTATCTACAGGAACCCTTACAACGATACACAGGATGTACACATCTATCTACAGGAACCCTTACAAACGGTAATAATGGATGTACACACTCTATCTACAGGAACCCCATTACAACGATACACAGGATGTACACACTCTATCTACAGGAACCCTTAGGAACGATACACGGGATGTACACACTCTATCTACAGGAACCCTTACAACGATACACGGGATGTACACACTCTATCTACAGGAAACCTTACAACGATACACGGGATGTACATACTCTATCTCACAGGAACCCTTACAACGAAACACAGGATGTACACACTCTATCTACAGGGAACCCTTACAACGATACACTGGATGTACACACTCTATCTGCAGGAACCCTTGGCAACGATACACTGGATGTACATACTCTATCTACAGGAATCCTTACAACGATACACTGGATGTACATACTCTATCTACAGGAACCCTTACAACGATACACTGGATGTACATACGCTATCTACAGGAATCCCTTACAACGATGGTACACGGATGTACACACACTCTATCTACAGGAACCCTTACAACGATACACGGATGTACATTACTCTATCTACAGGAACCCTTTACAACGATACACGGATGTACACACTCTATCTACAGGAACCCTTACAACGATGCACGAGATGTACATACTCTATCTACAGGAACCCTTACACAACGATACACGGGATGTACACACTCTCTATCTACAGGAACCCTTACAACGATACACGGATGTACATACTCTCATCTACAGGAACCCTTACAACGATACACAGGATGTACACTCTATCTACAGGAACCCTTACAACGATACACGGATGTACACACTCTATCTACAGGAACCCTTACAACGATACACGGGATGTACACACACTCTATCTACAGGAACCCTTTACAACGATACACTGGATGTACACACTCTATCTAGGGGAACCCTTTACAACGATACACGGATGTACACACTCTATCTACAGGAAACCTTTACAACGATACACGGGATGTACATACTCTATCTACAGGAACCCTTTACAACGAACATACAGGATGTACATACTCTATCTCACGGAACCCTTACAACGATACACGGGATGTACATACTCTATCTACAGGAAACCTTACAATGAAACACGGATGTACACACTATCTATCTGTCTACAGGAACCCTTACAACGATACACTGGATGTACACACTCTATCTGCAGGAACCCTCACAACGATACACTGGATGTACATACTCTATCTACAGGAATCCTGCATACTCGATACACTGGATGTACACACTCTATCTACAGGAAGCCTTACACAACGATACACGGGATGTACATACGCTATCTACAGGAATCCTTACAACGATACACGAGATGTACATTACTCCCATCTACAGGAACCCTTACAACGATACACACGGATGTACATACTCTATCTACAGGAACCCTTACAACGATACACGAGATGTACATACTCTATCTACAGGAACCCCTTACAACGATACACAGGATGTACACACTCTATCTACAGGAACCCCTTACAACGATACACGAGATGTACACACTCTATCTACAGGAACCCTTACAACGATACACAGGATGTACACATTCTATCTACCGGGAACCCTTACAACGATACACGGGATGTACACGCTTCCATCTACAGGAACCCTTACAACGGTACACGGGATGTACATACTCTATCTACAGGAACCCTTACAACGATACACGGATGTACACACTCTATCTACAGGAACCCTTATTAACGATTACCACGATACATACGGATGTACATACTCTATCTACAGGAACCTTACAACGATACACGGGATGTACATACTCTATCTACAGGAACTCTTACAACGAAACACGGGATGTACACACTCTATCTACAGGAACCCTTACAACGATACACAGGATGTACACTCTATCTGCAGGAACCCTTACAACGATACACTGGATGTACATACTTCTATCTACAGGAACCCTTACAACGATACACGGGATGTACACACTCTATCTACAGGAAACCTTACAACGATACACGGGATGTACATACTCTATCTACGGAACCCTTACAACGAAACACAGGATGTACACACTCCATCTACAGGAACCCTTACAAATCTATACACTGGATGTACACACTTCTCTATCTGCAGGAACCCTTACAACGATACACTGGATGTACATACTCTATCTACGGGAACCCTTACAACGATACACATGGATGTACACACTCTATCTGCAGGAACCCTTATTAACGATACACTGGATGTACATACTCTATCTACAGGAACCCTTACAACGATACACTGGATGTACACCTCTCATCTTACAGGAACCCTTACAACGATACACTGGATGTACATACGCTTATCTACAGGAATCCTTACAACGATACACACTGGATGTACATACCTCTATCTCACAGGAACCCTTACAACGATACACGGGATGTACACACTCTATCTACAGGAACCCTTACAACGATACACGGATGTACACACTCTATCTACAGGAACCCTTACAACGATACACGAGATGTACATACTCTATCTTACAGGAACCCTTACTACAACGACGATACACGGGATGTACACACTCTATCTACAGGAACCCTTACAACGATACACGAGATGTACATACTCTATCTACAGGAACCCCATACAACGATACACAGGATGTACACACTCTATCTACAGGAACCCTTACAACGATACACAGGATGTACACACTCTATCTACAGGAACCCTTACAACGATACACACGGAGGATACATACTCTATCTACAGGAACCCTTACAACGGTACAATGGATGTACACACTCCATCTACAGGAACCCTTACAACGATACACAGGATGTACACACTCTATCTACAGGAACCCTTACAACGATACATACGATGTACACACTCTATCTACAGGAACCCTTACAGGAGCGATACGACGGATGTACATACTCTATCTGATACAGGAACCCTTCACAACGATACACGAAAGATGTACATACTCTCTATCTACAGGAACCCTTAACGATACACAGGATGTACACACTCTATCTACAGGAACCCTTACAACGATACACTGGATGTACACACTCTATCTGCAGGAACCCTTACAACGATACACTGGATGTACATACTCTATCTCTATATACAGGAATCCTTACAACGATACACTGGATGTACACACTCTATCTACAGGAACCCTTACAACGATACACTGGATGTACATACGCTATCTACATGGAATCCTTACAACGATAGACGGATGTACACACTCTCATCTACAGGAACCCTTACAACGATACACTGGATGTACACACTCTATCTACAGGAACCCTTACAACGATACACTGGATGTACATACCATTTATCTACAGGAATCCTTACAACATCACATAGATGGATGTACATACTCTATCTACAGGAACTCCTTACAACGATACACGGATGTACACACTCTATCTACATGGAACCCTTACAACGATACACGGGATGTACATACGCTTTATCTACAGGAATCCTTACAACGATACACGGGATGTACACACTCTATCTACAGGAACCCTTACAACGATACACGGATGTACACACTCTATCTACAGGAACCCCATAACGATACACGAGATGTACATACTCTATCTACAGGAACCCTACAACGATACACAGGATGTACACACACTCCATCTACAGGAACCCTTACAACGATACACGATGTACACACTCTATCTACAGGAAACCTTACAACGATACACAGGATGTACACACTCTATCTATAGGAACCCTTACAACGATACACGGGATGTACACACTCTATCTACAGGGAACCCTTACAACGGTACACGGGATGTACATACTCTATCTACAGGAACCCTTACAACGATACATCGGGATGTACACATACTCTATCTACAGGAACCCTTACAACGATACACGGGATGTACATACTCTATCTACAGGAAACCTTACAACGATACACGGATGTACATACTCCCTATCTACAGGAACCCTTACAACGAAACACAGGATGTACACACTCTCTATCTACAGGAACCCTTATTAACGCATACACTGGATGTACACACTCTATCTACAGGAACCCTTACAACGATACACAGGATGTACATACTCTATCTACAGGAACCCTTACAACGATACACTGGATGTACACACTCTATCTACAGGAACCCTTGTTCGATACACTTTAGGATGTACATACTCCATCTACGGGGAACCCTTACAACGAAACACAGGATGTACATACTCTATCTACAGGAACCCTTACAACGATACACTGGATGTACATATTCACTCTATCTGCAGGAACCCTTACAACGATACACTGATGTACATACTCTATCTACAGGAATCCCATAACGATACACTGGATGTACACACTCTATCTACAGGAACCCTTACAACGATACACTGGATGTACATACGCTATCTACAGGAATCCTTATAACGATAGGCGGGATGTACCATACTCCCATCTACAGGAACCCTTACAACGATACACGGAATGTGTACATACTCTATCTACAGGAACCCTTACACCGATACACGGGATGTACACACTCTATCTATAGGGAACCCTTACAGCGATACACGAGATGTATACATACTCCTATCTACCAGGAACCCTTACAACGATACACGGGATGTACACTCTATCTACAGGAACCCTTATTAACGATACACGAGATGTACATACTCTATCTACAGGAACCCTTACAGCGATACACAGGATGTACATACTCTATCTACAGGAACCCTTACAACGATACACGAGATGTACACACTCTATCTACAGGAACCCTTACAACGATACACAGGATGTACACACTCTATCTATAGGAACCCCTATTAACGATACGCGGATGTACACACTCTATCTACAGGAACCCTTACAAACGGTACACGCGGATGTACATACTCTCTATCTACAGGAACCCTTACAACGATACACGGGATGTACACACTCTATCTACAGGAACCCTTTACAACGATACACGGATGTACGCACTCCATCTATACAGGAACCCTTACAACGATACCACGGGATGTAATATACTCTATCTACGGGAACCCTTACAAACGAAACATCGGATGTACACACTCTATCTACGGGAACCCTTACAACGATACACACTGGATGTACATAGCTCTATCTGCAGGAACTCGTCACAACGATACACTGGATGTACATACTCTATCTACAGGAACCCTTCACAACGATACACACTGATGTACGCACTCTATCTACAGGAAACCTTACAACGATACACGGATGTACATACTCTATCTACGGGAACCCTTACAACGAAACACAGGATGTACATTGACTCTGTATCTACAGGAACCCTTACAACGATACACTGGATGTACACACTCTATCTGCAGGGAACCCTTTACAACGATACACTGGATGTACATACTCTATCTACAGGAATCCTTACAACGATACACTGGATGTACACACTATTCACATGGAACCCTTACAACGATACACTGGATGTACATATTGCTATCTACAGGAATCCTTACAACGATACACGGGATGTACACACTCTATATCTACAGGAACCCTTACAACGATACACGGATGTACACACTCTATCTACAGGAACCCTTACAACGATACACGGGATGTACACACTCTATCTACAGGAACCCTTACAACGATACACGGATGTACATACTCTATCTACAGGAACCCTTACAACGATACACGGGATGTACACACTCTATCTACGGGAACCCTTACAACGATACACGATGTACATACTCTATCTCACAGGAACCCTTACAACGATACACAGGATGTACACACTTCTATCTACAGGAACCCTTACAACGATACACGAGATGTACACACTCTATCCACAGGAACCCTTACAACGATACACGGATGTACACACTCTATCTACAGGAACCCTTACAACGATACACTGGATGTACACACTCTATCTAGGGGAACCCTTACAACGATACACAGGATGTACACACTCTATCTACAGGAAACCTTACAACGATACACGGGATGTACATACTCTATCTACAGGAACCCTTACAACGATACACGGATGTACACACTCTATCTGGGAACCCTTATAACGATACACAGGATGTACACTCTATCTACAGGAACCTTTACAACGATACACAGGATGTACACACACTCTATCTACAGGAACCCTTACAACGATACACGGATGTACATACTCTATCTACAGGAACCCTTACACTGAAACACGGGATGTACACACTCTATCTACAGGAACCCTTACAACGATACACTGGATGTACACACTCTATCTGCAGGAACCCTCACAACGATACACTGGATGTACATACTCTATCTTACAGGAACCCTTACAACGATTCACGAGATGTACACACTCTATCTACAGGAACCCTTACAACGATAGACGGGATGTACACGCACTCTATCTACAGGAACCCTTACAACGATACACGGGATGTACACACTCTATCTACAGGAACCCTTTACAACGGTACAATGGATGTACACACTCTATCTACAGGAACCCTTACAACGATACACGGGATGTACACACTCTATCTATGGGAACCCTTACAACGATACACTGGATGTACACACTCTATCTAGGGGAACCCTTACAACGATACACGGATGTACACACTCTATCTACAGAAACCCCACAACGATACACGGGATGTACATACTCTATCTACAGGAACCCTTACAACGAAACACAGGATGTACACACTCTATCTACAGGAACCCTTTACAACGATACACAGGATGTACACACTCTATCTACAGGAACCTTTACAACGATACACAGGATGTACACACTCTATCTACAGGAACCCTTACAACGATACACGGATGTACACACTCTATCTCACAGGAACCCTTACACTGAAACACGGGATGTACACACTCTATCTACAGGAACCCTTACAACGATACACTGGATGTACACACTCTATCTGCAGGAACCCTCCACAACGATTACACTGGATGTACATACTCTATCTACAGGAACCCTTACAACGATTCACGAGATGTACACACTCTATCTACAGGAACCCTTACAACGATAGACGGATGTACATACTCTATCTACAGGAACCCTTACAACGATACACGGGATGTACACACTCTATCTACAGGAACCCTTGGCAACGATACACGGATGTACACACTCTATCTACAGGAACCTCTTTACAACGATACACGGGATGTACACACTCTATCTACAGGAACCCTTACAACGATACACTGGATGTACACACTCTATCTAGGGGAACCCTTACAACGATACACAGGATGTACACACTCTATCTACAGGAAACCTTACAACGATACACGGGATGTACATACTCTATCTACAGGAACCCTTACAACGAAACACGGGATGTACATACTCTATCTACAGGAACCCTTACAACGATACACGGATGTACACACTCTATCTACAGGACTCCTTACAACGATACACAGGATGTACACACTCTATCTGCAGGGAACCCTTACAACGATACACGGATGTACACACTCTATCTACAGGAAACCTTACAATGAAACACGGATGTACATTACTCTATCTACAGGAACCCTTACAACGATACACTGGATGTACACACTCTATCTGCAGGAACCCTCACAACGATACACTGGATGTACATACTCTCATCTACAGGAATCCTTACAACGATACACTGGTTGTACACTCTATCTACAGGAACCCTTGTTAACGATACACCATGGATGTACATACGCTATCTACAGGAATCCTTACAACGATACACAGGATGTACACACTCTATCTACAGGAACCCTTACAACGATACACGGGATGTACACACTCTATCTACAGGAACCCTTACAACGATACACGAGATGTACATACTCTCTATCTACAGGAACCCTTACAACGATACACAGGATGTACACGCTCTATCTACAGGAACCTCTTACAACGATACACGAGATGTACACACTCTATCTACAGGAACCCTTATAACGATACACAGGATGTACACACTCTATCTATAGGAACCATTACAACGATACACGGGATGTACACACTCTATCTACAGGAACCACCATACCAACGGTACCGATACACGGATGTACATACTCTATCTACATGAACCCTTACAACGATACACGGATGTACACACTCTATCTACAGGAACCCTTACAACGATACACGGATGTACATACTCTATCTACAGGAAACCCTTACAAACGATACACGGATGTACATACTCTATCTACAGGAACCCTTACAACGAAACACGGGATGTACACACTCTATCTGCATTTGGAACCCTTACAACGATACACTGGATGTACACACTCTATCTGCAGGAACCCTTACAACGATACACTGGATGTACATACTCTCATCTACAGGAACCCTTACAACGATACACGGGATGTACACACTTCCCATCTACAGGAACCCTTACAACGATACACTGGATGTACACACTCTATCTAGAGGAACCCTTACAACGATACACGGATGTACATACTCTATCTACAGGAACCCTTACAACGATACACGGGATGTACATACTCCTATCTACAGGAACCCTTACAACGAAACACGGATGTACACACTCTATCTACAGGAACCCTTTACAACGATACACCGGATGTACACATAATTTCATCTACAGGAACTCTTTTACAACGATACACAGGATGTACACACTCTATCTACAGGAACCCTTACAACGATACACGGATGTACATACTCTATCTACAGGAACCCTTTACAAACGAAACACGGATGTAATACACTCTATCTACAGGAACCCCTTACAACGATACACTGATGTAACACACATCTGGTGGAACCCTTCATAACGATACACTGGATGTACATACTCTATCTACAGGAATCCCCATACACGATACAATGTGGATGTACATACACTCTCATCTACAGGAACCCCTACAACGATACACGGGATGTACATACTCTATCTGCAGGAACCCTTACAACGCATACACAGGATGTACATACTTCTATCTACAGGAACCCTTACAACGATACACGGGATGTACACACTTCTATCTACAGGAACCCTTATAACGATACACAGGATGTACATACTCTATCTACAGGAACCCCGATACAACGATACACGGGATGTACATACTCGGATGTACATCTATCTACAGGAACCCTTACAACGATACACGGGATGTACATACTCTATCTACATACACGGGATGTACACTTATCTAACGATACACGTGCATGGATGTACATACTACTCTATCTACGAGGAACCCTTACAACGATACACGGATGTACATACTCTATCTACAGGAAACCTTACAACGATACAGGTGGATGTACATACTCTCATCTATACGGAACCCTTACAACGAACACATGGATGTACACACTCTATCTACGTGGAACCCTTATAACGATACACTGGATGTACACACTCTATCTGCAGGAACCCTTTACAACGATACACTGGATGTACATACTCTATCTATTAGGAACCCTTACAACGATACACGGGATGTACACACTCTATCTACAGGAAACCTATACAACGATACACTACGATGTACATACTCCATCTACGGAACCCTTATTAACGAAACACAGGATGTACACACTCTATCTACGGGAACCCTTACAACGATACACTGGATGTACACACTCTATCTGCAGGAACCCTTTACAACGATACACTGGATGTACATACTCTATCTACAGGAATCCCCTATAACGATACACTGGATGTACATTCACTCTATCTTACAGGAACCCTTTACAACGATACACTGGATGTACATACGGCTATCTACAGAATCCTTACAACGATACACATGGATGTACACACTCTATCTACAGGAACCCTTTACAACGATACACGGATGTACATACCTCTATCTACAGGAACCCTTACAACGATACACGGATGTACACACTCTATCTACAGGAACCCTTACAACGATACACGAGATGTACATACTCTATCTACAGGAACCCTTACAACGATACACGGATGTACATTACTATCTACAGGAACCCTTACAACGATACACGATCTATCGAGATGTACATATATTTCATCTACAGGAACCCTTACAACGATACACAGGATGTACACGCTTCTATCTTACAGGAACCCTTATTAACGATACACGGGATGTACATACCTCTATCTACAGGAACCCTACAACGATAACACAATACGGATGTACATAATCCTCTATCTACAGGAAACCTTACAAACGATACACAGGGATGTACATACTCTATCTACGGGATCCCCATACAACGATAACACGGATGTACACACTCTATCTACAGGAACCCTTACAACGATACACTGGATGTACACACTCTATCTGGCAGGAACCCTTACAACGATACACGTGATGTACATACTCTATCTACAGGAACCCTTTACACAACGATACACGGATGTACACACTCTATCTACAGGAAACCTTACAACGATACACGGATGTACATACTCTTATCTACGGGAACCCTTACAACGATACACAGGATGTACACACTCTATCTACGGGAACCCTTACAACGATACACTGGATGTACACACTCTATCTACAGGAACCCTTTACAACGATACACTGATGTACATACTCTATCTACAGGAATCCTTACAACGATACACGTGATGTACATACTTCATCTACACAGGAACCCTTACAACGATACACTGGATGTACATACTCCATCTACAGGAATCCCTTAACGATACACGGGATGTACATACTCATCTACAGGAACCCTTACAACGATACACGGGATGTACATACTCCATCTACAGGAACCCCTACAACGATACACGGATGTAATAATACTCTCCATCTACAGGAACCCTTACAACGATACACGAGGATGTACATACTCTATCTACAGGAACCCTTACAACGATACACGGATGTACACACTCTCATCTACAGGAACCCTTACAACGATACACGAGATGTACATACTTCTATCTACAGGAACCCTTACAACGATACACAGGATGTACATACTCTCATCTACAGGAACTCTTACAACGATACACGGGATGTACATACTCTATCTACAGGAACCCTTACAACGATACACGGATGTACACACTCTATCTACAGGGAACCCTTACAACGATACACTGGATGTACACACTCTATCTAGGGAACCCCTTACAACGATACACGGGATGTACATATTCTATCTACAGGAACCCTTACAACGATACACGGGATGTACATACTCTATCTACAGGAACCCTTATAACGATACACACGGATGTACACACTCTATCTACAGGAACCCTTACAACGATACACGATGGATGTTACACACTCTATCTACAGGAACCTTTACAACGATACACGGGATGTACATACTTCTATCTACAGGAACCCTTACAACGATACACGGGATGTACACACTCTATCTACAGGAACCCTTATTAACGAAACACGGATGTACATACTCTATCTACAGGAACCCTTCCAACGATACACTGGATGTACATACTCTCATCTACAGGAACCCTTACAACGATACACTGGATGTACATACTCCATCTACAGGAATCCCTACAACGATACACTGGATGTACATACTCTATCTACAGGAACCCTTACAACGATACACGGATGTACATACCTATCTACAGGAACCCTTACAACGATACACGGGATGTACACGATGTACACTCTCATCTACAGGAACCCTTTATAACGATACACGGATGTACACACTCCCATCTACAGGAACCCTTACAACGATACACGAGATGTACACACTCTATCTACAGGAACCCTTACAACGATACACAGGATGTACACATTCTCATCTACAGGAACCCTTACAACGATACACACGGATGTACAATACTCTATCTACAGGAACCCTTACAACGATACACGTGATGTACATACTCTTCATCTACAGGAACCCTAACGATACACATACACAGATGTACATACTCTCCATCTACAGGAACCCTTACAACGATACACGAGGATGTACATACTCCATCTACAGGAATCCCTTACAACGATACACTGGATGTACACACTCCCCATCTACAGGAACCCCATAAACGATACACGGGATGTAAATACGCTTAATCTACAGGAATCCTTACAACTATACACGGATGTACACACTCCATCTACAGGAACCCTTACACGATACACGGATGTACACACTCCATCTACAGGAACCCTTGCTAACGGTACACGGGATGTACATACTTCTATCTACAGGAACCCTTACAACGATACACGGGATGTACACACTCTCTATCTACAGGAACCCTTTAAACGATACACTGGATGTACACACTCTATCTAAGGAACCCTTACAACGATACACTGGATGTACATACTCCATCTACAGGAACCCTTACAACGATACACTGGATGTACATACTCTATCTACAGGAACCCCACAACGATACACTGGATGTACATACTCCATCTCTACAGGAACCCTTACAACGATACACGGATGTACATACTTCCATCTACAGGAACCCTTACAACGATACACGGGATGTACATACTTCTATCTACAGGAACCCTTACAACGATACACACTAGATGTACATACTCTATCTACAGGAACCCTTACAACGATACACGGGGATGTACACACTCATCTACAGGAACCCTTACAACGATACACGAGATGTACACACTCTATCTACAGGAACCCTACAACGATAGACAGGATGTACACACTCTATCTACAGGAACCCTTACAACGATACACGGGATGTACACACTCTATCTACAGGAACCTCTTACAACGATACACGGGATGTACACACTCTATCTACAGGAACCCTTACAACGATACACGGATGTATGTACATACTCTCATCTACAGGAACCCTACAACGGTACACGGGATGTACACACTCTTATCTACAGGAACCCTTACAACGATACACGGGATGTACACACTCTATCTACAGGAACCCTTACAACGATACACGGGATGTACACACTCTATCTACAGGAAACCTTACAACGATACACGGGATGTACATACTCTATCTACAGGAAACCTTACAACGATACACGGGATGTACATACTTCATCTACAGGAACCCTTACAACGATAACACGGATGTACACACTCATATCTACAGGAACCCTTACAACGATACACTGGATGTACATACTCCATCTACAGGAACCCTTACAACGATACACTGATGTACATACTCTATCTACAGGAACCCTAATACAACGATACACTGGATGTACATACTCTATCTACAGGAACCCTTACAACGATACACACCGGATGTACATACCCATCTACAGGAACCTTACAACGATACACGGATGTACACACTCTATCTACAGGAACCCCTACAACGATACACGGGATGTACATACTCTATCTACAGGAACCCTTACAACGATACACGGGATGTACATACTCTATCTACAGGAACCCCATAAACGATACACAGGATGTACATACTCTATCTACAGGAACCCTTACAACGATACACACGATGTACATACTCTATCTACAGGAACCCTTACAACGATAGACGGGATGTACACACTCCCCCATCTACAGGAACCCTTACAACGTACACGGATGTACACATACTTTCTATCTACAGGAACCCTTACAACGGTACACGGATGTACACACTCCATCTACAGGAACCCTTACAACGATACACTGGATGTACATACTCTATCTACAGGAACCCTTTACAACGATACACGGATGTACACACTCTATCTACAGGAACCCTTACAACGAAACACGGATGTACATACTTCTCATCTACAGGAACCCTTACAACGATACACGTGATGTACATACTCTATCTGCAGGAACCCTTACAACGATACACGAGGATGTACATACTCTATCTACAGGAATCCCATTACAACGATACACTGGATGTACATACTCTATCTACAGGAACCCTTACAACGATACACTGGGATGTACATACGCTATCTACAGGAATCCTTACAACGATACACGGATGTACATACTCTCATCTACAGGAACCCTTACAACGATACACGGGATGTACACACTCTATCTACAGGAACCCTTCCAACGATACACACGGATGTACATACTCTATCTACAGGAACCCTTACAACGATACACAGGATGTACACACTCTATCTACAGGAACCCTTACAACGATACACGAGATGTACACACTCTATCTACAGGAACCCTTACAACGATACACGGGATGTACACACTCTATCTACAGGAACCCTTACAACGATACACGGGATGTACACACTCTATCTACAGGAACCCTTTACAACGGTACACGGATGTACATACTCTATCTACAGGAACCCTTACAACGATACACGGATGTACATACTCTATCTACAGGAACCCTTTACAACGATACACGGGATGTACACACTCTATCTACGGGAACCCTTACAACGATACACGGGATGTACACACTCTATCTACAGGAAACCTTACAACGATACACGGGATGTACATACTCTATCTACGGGAACCCTTACAACGAAACACGGGATGTACACACTCTATCTACGGGAACCCTTACAACGATACACTGGATGTACACACTCTATCTGCAGGAACCCTTACAACGATACACTGGATGTACATACTCTATCTACAGGAATCCTTACAACGATACACTGGATGTACAACTCTCTATCTACAGGAACCCTTCATAACGATACACTGGATGTACATACGCTATCTACAGGAATCCTTACAACGATACACGGGATGTACACACTCTATCTACAGGAACCCTTACAACGATACACGGGATGTACACACTCTATCTACAGGAACCCTTACAACGATACACGAGATGTACATACTCTATCTACAGGAACCCTTACAACGATACACAGGATGTACACACTCTATCTACAGGAACCCTTACAACGATACACGGGATGTACACACTCTATCTACAGGAATCCCTTACAATGATACACAGGATGTACGCACTCTATCTACAGGAATCCCTTACAATGATACGCCGCGTCATGAAGATCATTTTCAAATGAATGTTTTGTGAAGGTTATGGTGTTCAGTAGAACTTGGCGCCTACGCACATTACTCTTTAGCTTCAAGTTCCTTTCATGCAAACTTTATTTTCTTAGTTCACAGGTGTTATTTCCAATCTTTGTGCTGAAGCAAACATAAATTCCTTTTGCAAATAGTACCCAATTCTACAGTAACTTATTATTTTTAGGAACCACGTCGGACTGGCGATATCAGACGTCATCTGGCAGCAGTTACGTTAGGTGATCATTTGTACGAATAGGATATATATGGAATACTATCACCGAGCGCAAAATAGCAAATAGACGGGAACACACAAATTCCTCTTGCAACGTGAAAAATATGTCAGTTCAGGGGCAGCGGTAGAAAGTAACATTTATAGCAATAGACAGTGAAGACGTTCGACTTCGAAACGATGACATTACTAACTCACTTTCCTCCTCTCTCTCTCGATATGTGCGACAGTAAGGCGTGTATGTAAGCTTTACTGTATGTAAAGACATACATCGTTCTTATAACATCTATAAATATTGTTGATCTGCTTGATCAAAACTAATCTACAGGAATCACGCCAATCAGGGCCAACCAAAGCAAAAATAATTGAATTTAGATCAATCGTCGTTCTTGATTACCACCACGTGATATGTCCGTTTGTAGGCCGACCTCGTAGCTATGCTGGGACATATGCAACGACAAGTGGTGTTTATTTCAAAGGCACAGGCAAACTGTAGCGCAAAACAGAGCTGCGCATCAGAGAAAAAATGACTGGTCTTTCTTTATACGAGCGGAGCGAGCAAAGATTGGCAACGTGCTTCCCTCGCTTCTGTTCAAATATATTTTTAATATCAAAAATAGAATATCGCTACTGTAGCAGGGCGTGGAGTCATCCCACAGATGACATCCTTACCTTGTCAGGTACTTACCTAATAATAACTACTCACGCACAATATATATTAAATTTATAACATATTTAACGGCATCGGTCCTCTCCTATTTCCCCTGCCACGGACTTGCTTTTTTCAAACAAGTCGGTTGCGTTGTGTATTACTGCGCCACGACGTTGACAAAATATAAAATGTGTACCTGTTCGACTCTCAAGTGGCTCTATACGTACCTGAAAGACACTGGTGTAGTAATCTGCATATCCCATTTATACAGGAGCCAGTATACCGATACATGTCATACATACATACATCCAGATTGCAGCAACCTAGTATACCGATACATGTCATACATAAACCCAGATTGCAGCAACTAGTATACCGATACATGTCATACATATACCCAGATTGCAAGCAACTAGTATACCGATACATGTCATACATAAACCTAGATTGCGCGGCAACTAGTATACCGATACATGTCATACATAAACCCAGATTGCAGCAACTAGTATACCGATACATGTCATACATATACCCAGATTGCAGCAATTAGTATACCGATACATGTCATACATAAACCAAAGATTGCAGCAAATAGTATGTACCGATACATGTCATACATACACCCAGATTGCAGCAACTGGCATACCGATACATGTCATACATAAACCCAGATTGCACAACTAGTATACCGATACATGTCATACATAAACCCAGATTGCAGCAACTAGTATACCGATACATGTCATACATATACCCAGATTGCAGCAACTAGTATACCGATACATGTCATACATAAACCCAGATTGCAGCAGCTAGTATACCGATACATGTCATACATATACCCAGATTGCAGCAACTAGTATACCGATACATGTCATACATATGCCCAGATTGCAGCAACTAGGTATACCGATACATGTCATACATAAAGCCCAGATTGCAGCAACTGAGTATACCGATACATGTCATACATATACCCAGATTGCAGCAACTGGTATGCCGATACATGTCATACATAAAGCCGGATTGCAGCAACTAAGTATACCGATACATGTCATACATAAGCCCAGATTGCAGCAACTAGTATGCCGATACATATCATACATATACCCAGATTGCAGCAACTGGTATACTGATACATGTCATACATAAAACCAGGATTGCGGCAACTGGTATACCTGATACATGTCATACATAAACCCAGATTGCAGCAACTGGTATACCGATACATGTCATACATAAACCCAGATTGCAGCAACTAGGTATACCGATACATGTCATGCCGATAAACCCAGATTGCAGCAACTAGTATACCGATACATGTCATACATAAAACCCAGACTGCAGCAACTAGTATGCCGATACATGTCATGCTACATAAACCCAGATTGCAGCAACTAGTATACCGATACATGTCATTACATAAAGCCCAGATTGCAAGCAACTAGTATACCGATACATGTCATACATAAAGACAGCATAACTGGTATAATTGATACATGTCATACATAGCAGATTGCGCAACTGGTATACCGATACATGTCATACATATACCCAGATTGCAGCAACTAAAGTATACCGATACATGTCATACATAACCCAGATTGCAGCAACTAGTATACCGTTGCATGTGATGCCCGTTTCCCCAAAAAGAAATAGTTAATATGATGCACGCCATATATAAAACCCAACAACAAGATCTGTCAAACTGACTTATGTAAAGAAGAAACTCCTCCCTACCGGAACCGTCATACTGATATATGTCATATATAAACCCCTCCTACAGGAACCGTCTCTACTGATATAATATTATGTCATTTATAATCCCTCCTACAGGAAGAAAGTCATACTGATATATGTCATATAAATCCCCCCTACAGGAACCTCAGCTGTAAGCGTCATACTGATATATATGTCATATATAAACCTCTCCTACAGGAACCGTCATACTGATACAGGTCATATGTAAACCCTCCCACATTAACCGTCATACTGATATATGCCATATATAAACCCCTCCTACAGGAACCGTCATACTGATACAGGTCCTGTAAAGCCCCTCCCATCAGTAACCGTCATACTGATATATATGTCATATTTAAACCTCCCCTATAGGAACCGTCATACTGATATATGTCATTTATAAACCCCTCCTACAGGAACCGTCATACTGATACAGGTCAGGATGTAAACCCGTCCAACATTAACCGTCATACTGATATATGTCATGAATTAAACCTCCCTATAGGAACCGTCATATTGATATATGTCATATATATACCCTCCTACAGGAACCGTCATACTGATAAATGGTATATTTAAACCTCCCTATATAGAACCGTCATATTGATATATGTCATATATAACCCCTCCTACAGGGCATGCTGAACCGGTCATACTGATACAGTCCTTGCTGATTATGTAAACCCTCTCCTACATTAACTGTCATACTGATATATGTCATATATAAACCCTCCTACAGGAACCGTCATACTGATATATGTCATATATAAACTCCTCCTATGGGAACCGTCATACTGATGTATGTCATATATAATCCCTCCTACAGGAAGAGTCGTGCTGATATATGTCATATGTAATCCCTCCTACAGGAAGAGTCATACTGATATATGTCGTATTTAAACCTCTCCTACAGAAAAGAGTCATGCTGATATATATCATATATAAACCCATCCTACAGGAACCGTCATACTGATATATGTCATAATTGAAAACCCCTGAATGCCGAACCGTTATATATAGGATGCACATACCCACTACTGCAAACCGTTATAACGATGGATGACATATATAAACGCCGAGTGCAGGACGCGCTATAGCAATACATGCGATGTACATACCTTACTTCGAGAAAAACATTATGCCACACATGTAATACTCATATCCCACGTTGGAGACTGTTTTATCGGCATTGTTATTTTCATTTACAGAAAGTATATTATATAAACCAAGAAAAATTAAAATGTGTCCAAAAGTTAGAAATGTGGTTTTGTTTATATAGATGGAGTTTGTACACAAAACTGTTTTGAAATTGGCATCCAAGAAGCAATATGACTGGTATGTTGATCATTGTTTGCGGGGGTGCTTAGTCATGACAGACAAATATGAGGTACATAATGTCAATTAAACATTTCATGCGTCCTGATCTTGGAAATACATTTTCTAACTCTCTCCACCAGACTCCAGTTACAACAGACGGTCATCAAGCTCTTACCCTTGGAATGGAATGGCGACCACATGTGAGTATTGCGAAATATGAAGACTGAGGTCATGGGTGCTTTTTCAAAGAAAAAATGTCCGTTCACACCAACTGTAAAATATTCTGAGACATGTTTCATTTTCCTCCACAGACCCGTGGTATGGGGCCACTACAGACAGAGGTAAGTGTTTCAATTCTCACCAAGCAGCAACATATCCTCGCGATATATGAATTATGATTTTCAAACTCCACGTGTATGAAGTGAGATAATTGACACGTGTGACTTTCAAACTCCACGTATAGGCAACTGTTCTATCGACATTTGTGATTTTCATACCACACCTACAGGGACTGTTTTGTTAACAAAAGTGATTAATTTCTTTAGGCTGGGGCTCCTGGATGGCCTTACGAAGGTAAAATCGAGTGTAACATTTATTCTGCAGTTTTACATATATTCTGCAAACGTTGTCAAATGAATGTTTTGTGAAGGTGTTCAGTAATGAGCAAGCGCCAACGCATATTATTAAACTTAAAGTTCTTTTATGCCAAATATAAGTTCTGAGTTCGTAACAACTGCTATGTCTGGTGTTTTGCGGTAAAACAAAAATCGATTCCACTTGCAAATATTAACCAATTCAATTCAATATTTTTAGGAACCACGTCGGACTGGCGATATCAGACGTCATCTGGCAGCAGTTACGGTAGGTGATCATTTTCACGAATAGGATATATATGGAATACTATCACCGAGCGCAAAATAACAAATGGACGGGAACACACAAATTCCTCTTGCAACGTTGAACGTCCTGTTTGGAAAATATGTGTCAGTCAAGGCAGCGGTAGAAAGTACTCTCCTTAAAAGAATTTATTGCGTTAGAACAATTATTTCATGGAATGTCAATGGTGAAGAGGTGACAATTCACATCACGTTTATAGACAAGGACTTCGTCAACACAACAGCATCCTTTATTATTATGTTTCTGTTTACTCAGAGAGTCCACAAGATGGCGCCAAAGACAGTACTTTGTATGGCCGCCATTGAAAGCAATCACTGCTCGGCACCGTCTCGGCAGAGACTGGATAAGTCGACGAAGTCGCTCTTGTGGAATTCTTCCCACTCTTCCAGTTGTGAAAGTGTGTCAGAGGCGTGTTTGACGTTGATGTACATAATGTCGATCGAGTTCATCCTGTAGGTTTTCTATCAGGTTTAGATCTGGCGATCGGGAAGGCCATGACAAGACATTGACGTTAGAATTCGGCAAGGCAGAGGACCGTAACGCGTGCTGTATGTGACGTGGCGTTGTCATGCTGGAACAACTCCCTCTGTCGGTCCATAATCGGAAGCATGTGAAGTGCAAGGACTTCGATGATGTACTGATTTGCTGTCAGATCCCCTGAACCACCATTAAATCATATCCTCGGGTGCTGTATTGGCGACGCTCAGTCGTGGCATGACGATTTCCTCGTTTCCTGGCAAAAACGAATGACAAAATTAATCACAACGCTTGCTTTTTATACTGCATGCTTGCATGCTGGTGCTTCTTTGAGACGTTTTGGCAAATATTTATTCAAACGCTTCAAAAACAATGGAAAAGGTAAGAATTGCCGTGTTTTGGCGCTAAAGCTGTTTACAAACATGACGTTTTGGAAAGAAATAGTAACTATATTTGTATTGTTTTGGCTGCAGACAACATGAGTCCATTATTCTCCAAATCCACCTGTGTGTTGTTATTTTTGGAAGAGTGTAAAGTTAATAGTAATAGACAGTCTAGCAATACGTGTTTCAATGTGATTTTGAAAAAAAATGAATTCCGTTTGTTATTGACGTCGCATTACTTCGAATTTGATGTAGAACATTTATTTACATTTAAGTGCCATCTATGTTCAATATTGTCTGTCTAGTTTTATCTGTATGGTTTGTAAACGTGCTTCATTGATAATCGAGCAGGCAGTTGCTACACTGTACAGTTGTGTAACTGGGGGGACTCACCCCAGCTAAGCTCTGACCATCCTTATTAATGATACAACATCCAAAAGCTGTTGATGATAAATGCTCTAATTGCTGTTCTTATAATCATCGTAGGTTGAATGTACAATTACAACATTTCCAGGCTGCCGGAACAAAACACAAGCAACAGCTCTTTGTCGGGGCACATCACATCTCCTAACTACCCAGGTTCACTACTTCAACAACGCCCACTGCGAATACATTATCGACCCTGGCACTTACGTCTACCCCTTCACGTTGTCGACAAATACCTGGAGTCTTGCTGTGACCATCTCGTGGTATAGTATATATACCCAATCTCTCATACAGTAACGTGAAACAAACCGAGCACTGATTGATCGATGTTTGAAGGATATGTGAGTAGTGAGTGAGTGAGTTTGGTTTTACGCCGCTTTTAGCAAATATTCCAGCAATATCACGGCGTGGGGACACCAGAAATGGGCTTTGTACACATGTGGGAATCGAACCCCTGATCTTAGGCGTGACGAGCGAACGCCTTAACCACTAGGCTACCCCACCGCCCCAGGATATGAGAATGTATGTAGTTTGATCAGCGTGAATCACAATAATTCATTTGTATGTCTCATGATTGGCATTCTACAAGTAAATAAGGACACAATTTTACTGATAACAACTTCTTGTTTGTTGAAAAGAGGAATGATTCGATATAGATTCCTACACCGTTATCAAGCTAGTATTGACCAAGTGAACCGGCGCCATATATCTGAAATATTGCTGAGTGCGGCGAAAACTAAACTCACTCCACTCACACCCAAGTGATGAAAGTATATATGCATACTTACATACTTGTCAGCCTACAAACCAATGAACATGAACAGATCACAGAAACCAAACACATGTACATGCATACAATACATAGAGCAACCAAACCCTGTTGATATTCGTAGATATAAAAGCATGATGAGTCTCGAGTAAATCATCACAGTTTCCACTGGGCATAAAATGTAAAATAACATAAAAAATATGCCAAAGGGATAGGGTATGTTCCAAGTAGGACCCACAAACCACCCAATTGGTTCATTGCCTGATACGACACGGCAGTATTCTTGCAACATCAGGTTGTAAACAATCAAGTGAATTACAAGAAATCCAATCACACACGATATCACATTTTAAAAAGTCCTAATCTTAAAACGTTCAGTAATTGAAAAATAAATCTGGTGTTTACCGGTGCAAATGGGGGAAAATGGTATTATGGAGAGAAATGTCTCGAGTGCGTGCCAATTTTTAAATATTGGGGTATTACTTTTACAAAACAATATCGTGGCTAAGCATTCCAAAAGTGCGGCTTCACAGCCAGAACAGTTCTGTTAGGCATATAATGGACATTGCATAGATTTTAACCCAATTCTGTTTGAATTATTCTTTAATATATTTGATACTCAAAGTTATGCTTATTTTACTCTGTGGGTCTGAATTTGGGGCTAGATAGTGTAACAAATATAGAAACCATTCACGTGTAAACGCTTCCTTGGAGTGAAGGCATCGATATCAACTTACACAGTACTGGGTGAATGTATCAGATACATTTTGTATATTTTCTTGCATTTAAACGTTTTATAAAAATTAAGGATTAGATTTTACATGCCTAATGTAAAGGTGCATCCATATAGAAGTGGTATTAAATGCCTTCAAAAATATTTGAGTTTCCAAATTGAAGCTACTTTTAATGGAGTTGATTTGGCTATGTCTGGTCACAAACAGTAAGTAATAAAGCCGATCTGGATCGGCGCTTTCTCCTGGTTTTCCCGGATCGGCGCTTACTACCTGGTAGTCCCAGATCGGCGCTTACTACTGGTGGTCCTGGTTCGGCGCTCACTACCGGCGCTTTCTCTCGGTGTTCCCCGGATCGGCGCTTTCTCCTGGTTTTCCCAGATCGGCGCTTACTACTGGTGGTCCTGGTTCGGCGCTTTCTCTCGGCGCTGTTCCCGGATCAGGATCGCTTTCTCCTGGTTTTCCTGGATCGGCGCTTGCTACTGGTGGTCCCAGATCGGCGCTTACTACTGATGGTCCTGGTTCGGCGCTTACTACCGGCGCTTTCTCTCGGTGTTCCCGGATCGGCGCTTTCTCCTGGTTTTCCCTGGATCGGCGCTTACTACTGGTGGTCCCAGATCGCGCTTTTCTCTACTGGTGGTCCTGGTTCCCCGCGCTTACTGATGACCGGCGGCGCTTTCCGGCGTCTTCGGTGTTCCCGGATCGGCGCTTTCTCCTGGTTTTCCGGATCGGTCGGCGCTTTACTACTGGCGCTTTCTCGGTCCCAGATCGGCGCGCTTACTACTGCGAGGCGCTACTGGTGGTCCTGGTTACGGCTCACTACCGCTTTCTCTCGTGTTCCCGGATCGGCGCTTTCTCCTGGTTTTCCCAGATCGGCGCTTACTACTGGTGGTCCTGGTTCGGCGCTTTCTCGGTGTTCCCGGATCGGCGCTTTCTCCTGGTTTTTCCCCGGATCGGCGGCTTTTTGCTACTGGTGGTCCCAGATGCGAGCTTACTACTGATGGTCCTGGTTCAGCGCTTACTACCGGGCGCTTTCTCTCGGTGTTCCCGGATCGGGCGCTTTCCTGGTTTTCCCGGATCGGCTTTACTACTGGTGGTCCCAGATCGGCGCTTACTACTGGTGGTCCTGGTTCGGGCGCTTACTACCGTAGCGCTTCTCTTGGTTTTCCCGGATCGGCGCTTTAACACTACTGGTGGTCCCAGATCGGCGCTTACTACTGGTAGTCCCCAGATCGGTAGCTTCCTACCGGTGTTCCCGGATCGGCACTTCCTCCTGGTGTTCACGGATCGGTGCTTACTACTGGTTTTCCCAGTTCGGCAGCTTTATTACCAGTGCTCCCAGATCGGGCGCTTTCTCCTGGTTTTCCCGGATCGGTAGCTTTTACTACTGGTGGTCCCAGATCGGCGCTTACTACTGGTGGTCCTGGTTCAAGCGCCACTACCGGGCGCTTTCTCTCGTGTTCCCGGATCGGCGCTTTCTCCTGGTTTTCCCAGATCGGCGCTTACTACTGGTGGTCCTGGTTCGGCTTTCTCTCGGTGTTCCCGGATCAGCGCTTTCTCCTGGTTTTCCTGGATCGGCGCGCTTGCTACTGGTGGTCCCAGATCGGCGCTTACTACTGATGGTCCTGGTTCGCGCTTACTACCGGCGCTTTCTCGGTGTTCCCGGATCGGGCGCTTTCTCCTGGTTTTCCTGGATCGGCGCTTACTACTGGTGGTCCCAGATCGGCGCTTTTTACTACTGAGTGTGGTCCTGGTTCGGCGCTTAATACCGGCGCTTTCTCTCGGTGTTCCCGGATCGGCGCTTTCTCCTGGTTTTCCGGATCGGCGCTTACTACTGGTGGTCCCAGATCGGCTTACTACTGGTGGTCCTGGTTCGGCGCTCACTACCGGCGCTTTCTCGGTGTTCCCGGATCGGCGCTTTCTCCTGGTTTTCCCAGATCGGGCGCTTACTACTGGTGGTCCTGGTTCGGCTTTTCTCGGTGTTCCCGGATCAGCGCTTTCTCCTGGTTTTCCGGATCGGGCGCTTATACTGGTGGTCCCAGATCGGCGCTTACTACTGATGGTCCTGGTTCGGCGCTTACTACCGCTTTCTCGTGTTCCCGGATCGGCGCTTTCTCCTGGTTTTCCCGGATCGGCGCTTACTACTGGTGGTCCCAGATCGGCGCTTACTACTGGTGGTCCTGGTTCGGCGCTTACTACCGGCGGCTTTCTCTTGGTTTTCCGGATCGGCGCTACTACTGGTGGTCCCAGATCGGCGCTTTACTACTGGTGGTCCGGATCGGCGCTTCCTACCGGTGTTCCCGGATCGGCACTTCCTCCCGGGTGTTCACGGATCGGTGCTTTACTACTGGTTTTCCCAGTTCGGGCGCTTATTACCAGTGCTCCCAGATCGGCGCTTACCTCTGGTTTTCCCGGATCAACGCCTTCCTACTGGTGATCAGGGATGGACTCTTACTGCCGGCATGCCTGGTTTGATGCTTCCTTTTAGGGATTCCCGGTTGGCGCTTCCTCCTGTTGTTCCCGGTTTCGGCGCTTCCTTCTGGTGTTTCCGGTTCGGCGATTACTTCGGGAGGTTTTAATTCAGCACTTCCTTATACAGGCTGGGGGTCGTCGCTTCCTTAGGGCGCTCCCAGTGCGATGTTCACAATGTTCCCATTTCAGCGCTTCCTCACGGGGTTCATGTTGCCCTGCTTACACATACTGGTCCGAGTTCGGTGCTTACCTCTCATGTATCTGGTTTGGCGCCTTCTGTTTCATCGGTTCCTCCTATATCGGGACTGGGGCCAGGTTGCCGGTTTTTGCTGGAATGGGCTCTGCCAATTGCTCAACCCATGACTTTGATGCTATGGGAGGATCGGTTCCGTACTGATCTTTTTCGGCAGCCATGGTCTGGCAGGTCTTTGTTTAACGGAGCTGTTAGAGATGTTGCTAACAGAGTGGGCCAGGACGGTCATTTGCAAGTGTCAGTGGAATTGTTGAAGTTCCAGCGTTTGCAAGTGGAGGAATCGTTGCGCCAACGAAGGCCAGCACGTTATGTTCCTGTGAATCCTGATATTCGTGCGAATTCTGCTGCTTCCTTTCGTGGGAGAGGCTCCGGTGGCAGAGGATGACTCAACCATCAACGTCGGGCGTCCACTACTTCACGACCAGGGCCGGTGGGGTAGCCTAGTGGTTAAAGCCTCGTCACCAAGCCCGGGTTTCCCCACATGCAAAAGACCTGCTAAACTAAAACGTGACTTGAGGGACATTGTGGCCGGCCAGCCTTCGGTTCAGTTCATTGGGCAGCGCCTCTTCAGTCGTGCCAATTCTGACGTCTCCAGTAGGCGGTCAGCTTGGGTATTATGCTCCCAACTGGACCATCTTGGGAGACCCCTTCGTCCTCTCCCTGTTTTACACGGGTTTTCAGCTGCCACTCATAGGGGATCCTCCCCTCACTTTGCTTCAGGAGCGCAGAACGTATCCCGCTCGACAGATGGCTGTTCTGCGATCCACATTCAATACCTTACTCGAGAAACTTGCGATCGAATCCCTGGGTCCGGCTCCTACCTAGATTGGGTTCTATTCTCCAATCTTTCTGGTCCCCAAGAAGGATTTGGACAAGCTGATGTTAATCTTCAACATGCAGGTGTTCAACAAGAGGTTTCTGCAGCCTCCGCCCCGTTTCTTGCATGGAATCGGTGGCACTCCTCAAGACCATTATCAAGACGGGAGATTTCATGGTCAGTTTAGACCTCCAGGATGCTTACCTGCACATCCCGATCTTCCCAGGTCATCGCAAGATCCTTCCGTTTGTCTTCGAGGGCATCCACTATCAGTGGCGTGTCCTCCCGTTTGGAATTTCCTCGGCCCCGTGGCTCTTCACACGGCTAACGAAGCCTATCACCAGCTTCCTTCACCGCAAGGGGATCCTGTTCGAAACCTACATCGACGACTGCATTCAGGCACAGAACGATCAGGCCCTTCTGCTTCGTCACATGCAGTTTGCGATACGGCTTCTTTGCCAATTAGGCTGGTTAATCAATCTGCAGAAATCGGAACTAGTCCCCACGCGCTGTCTCCAATTCATTGGAGCAGTCTTCGACACAGAAGTCAACAAATTCTTTGTCCAGCGATTGATTTCGTCGTCAAGATTCAAACAATTGGTTTCGTTGGCATTGGCGCAGCCCTAGAGGTTCGTCAGTGGCAGGAGCTCCTGGGCCTCTTGACGTCAGCTCAACTACTCCGTCCCTGCAGTTCTTTCTAGCGCCTTACATCAGAGTGGGAGATCCCGTTGCCTTGATCACTCTACCTCTGCAGCTCCATCTCCATCTCCGGTGGTGGATGGAACAATTGAATGTTTGCGACAGAGTTTGTTTAGGGCCATTTGTTCCGTCTCTACACGGGTGGGGAGCTCATCTCTTCAATCAACAAGTGGCAGGGCAGTGATCTCCCGACGATCGCACCTGTCACATCAACGTTCTGGAGTTCAGGGCAGTGATGCTTGCAATCAGTCACTGGCAGGATGTCCTCAGAGCAACGTCCCTCATGATCCGATTGGACAACGCAGCGGTGGTTTGGCATATCAACAGGATGTCTACTCAACTGCTGCGGTGGACCCAACGGTTCTTCGATCTGGTGGACAGTCTCCACATCATGGTACGAGCCAATCACATTCTGGGGGTGAAGAATGTCATCGTCGATTCTCTGCCTCGACCGAGTCGTCCCTCTCCAACGGAATGGAAATTGCATCCTCAGGTGTTCCAGACGTTTTGCCTTCCGTTGACGACGCTGACAGTAGATCTCTTCGCCACCTGGCGGCTCTTCAACCATCAGCTGCCTCGGGTTTGTGTCACCGATTCCGGATCTTCTGGCTTGGGACCTCGATGCTCTAACAATTCCATGGGACAACCTGAACGCTCACGCTGTTCCCCGCCAGTGTCCCTTCTTCCTCGCCAGATAGTGAAGCTTAAGTGCGATCTCAGAGCCTATTTGCTGGCCAGAAGTTGGTCTGTGAACCTCCCCAAGACCTAGCTGAATCCAGATCCCATGCCTCTTCCCGTTCGACCCGATCTACTGGTTCATCCGCAAGACTGACCAGCTCCATTGGTCTCCGTTGACGCCTCCATCTGCGTACCGTTTAGCGATCTTCATCGGGTCATTAACGGTTAAGGGCTATTCTAAGCGTGTAGCTACTGCAATTACCACAGCGCTCGTACTTCTAATGAGGTCACTCTACGTTATGACAAATGGAAGAACTTCGAAGCGCATTGCAGGAAGAAGGGCATCCTATCCCCATCTACGGGCGGCCCCCGCAGCTGGTGGCAGAGTATACATTCAGCATCTCCCTGAACCTCCAGAAAACTCAAAGGTTCTACGCTATCTACCTATTTGGCGGCTCTTAACACAGTTATTGCAGCGGCCTCGGGTGTGAAGGTGTCCACTGTTCCTGAACTCCAGTCTCTCCTCCGGTCTTACAAACTGGCTGACCAATCTCGGAAGTTCCGGCCTCCAGCTTGGGATCTTTCCGTTGTACTTGCTCATTTCACGTCAGCTGATTATGAACCTTTGGAGGAGAATGTCTCCTTTAAGATTTCCTTGGCATGTATTGCTGAGTTTAAGACCTTTCAGGTACTTTTAAAGGTTGGCCTTGCGAAAGTTTGGTTTGCGGTGGGATTTCCTTGCCAAGAATCAGTTACCAGGTCAGCCGGATCGCACATTCACGATTCCGCCGCTGTCCACTATGTTGGGCCCAGACGACACTGAGGATATGTCCTTATGCCCGGTGTGTGTGCATTAAGGATTTACCTAGCTGCCTCGCAGGATCGCCGCAAATTGCGTAAGAGATTGTTTTTTCCATTGTCTACTGCCTCCACCTCGGAAGTCTCCCGTACTACCTTGGCGTTTTGGATGAGAACTACGATCCTGCGTGCCTATGCCTTTGCTGAACTGCCTCCACCGTGAACGGCGAAACCCCATGAGACGCGTGCTCTTGCTTCCACCATGGCTATTCACAGAAATTGTTCCCTGCAGTCCATCATGGAGGGCTGTTTTTGGCGATCAGATACGGTGTTTGCTTCACACTACCTGAGGGACCTCTCAGTTACAGACGTGGAAGGTCTCCATCAGTTCAGCCCCCTGGTCCTAGCACAGCAGTTGTCATCGGCTTGTCGTTCGCAGATGAAGCAATCCTGCTTGGTCGGTTTTGCTCTGTACATAATAAAAGATATCGATGTTATCCATGTCTTAGTACTTTTTTCCGTTGGGTTTAGATTATTCTCTCCTATGGAAGTAGGGTGTGTCTGCACTGTCATTAGTTATGACTTGATAGACTGTGAGGCCAGTCTTGTGCTACATACAGAGATGATCGACACTTCACTTACTGACCTCTACTCTGTGAGCAATTACGTCAGGGAAGTGTTGATTTCCGATTACCTACATGGTTTTCGAAGCGTTCTACTCCTGAGTCCTTTCTCACCTTTGGTACGTTAGGGAGATTGGTACTGAACGTTAAACTAGTTGAGCATCCGAACTATTCCCTCTTTCACCGCCTTCCAGCGTGTGTCTGTGGGGGGTAGTTTCGAAGCAGGGACTGGCCAGATTTAGGTCCTCGAATTTAATTCACTGGGGTCACCTGATAAATCGTGGGGCGGCGGGGCCTACTTGCCAAACTGCGTCCTTTTGCTTGTCAAAAGTTGCGGCCGAATACCACATTAATTCGGGAGCACCCACTCCCTAGAGTTTTTGTGCTGTGTACGCCAAGGGGTTACATGAAGAAACCCATCTCAAGATGGAGTTTGCATATCGGGAGTCCTCCTTGGGTTATGCGTTTTTCCTGGTGGTAGTAACGGGGTAATCTGCCATCCACCTACCAACCGTGGGATTGTGCATACAGTGAGATAGGAAGATTTTTACAAATTTGTAAATTTTATTATAAATTGTATATTTATATACTTATCCTATCTCACGCGATAGGACCCACCCGACCTTCCCCACATCACAGATTACTAAAAGCTCCAAGACGAGAATGACAGGCACAGGTGGTCACATGATCATCTGAGCGAGCGGCACGCTTACAGAGATGATTGACAGGTGTTGATGTCGGAGTGAGGTCAGAGGTCAGGGCGGGTCAGAGGCCAGCAAGATTTGATTCAACTTAGCCTACAGCACGTTTCCACACATGGTCATAGAAGAAGAGAGCGGTGCAGTGAGATAGGATAAGTATATAAATATACAATTTAAAATAAAATATACAATTTTGTGAATATTGGGGTATTACTTTTACAAAAACAATATCGTGGGCTAAGCATTCCAAAAGTGCGGCTTTCACAGCTAGAACAGTTCTGTTAGGCATATAATGGACATTGCATAGATTTAACCCAATTCTGTTTGAATTATTCTTTAATATATTTGATACTAAAGTTATGCTTATTTTACTCTGTGGGTCTGAATTTGGGGGGCTAGATAGTGTAACAAATATAGAAACCATTCACGTGTAAACGCTTCCTTGGAGTGAAGGCATCGATATCAACTTACACAGTACTGGGTGAATGTATCAGATACATTTTGTATATTTTTGCATTTAAACGTTTTATAAAATTAAGGACTTTAGTGCACCAACAGCGCCAGTGAACCACAGTACCATGTTGTTCATGAATGATTATCAAATAGGGATAATACAACGATAATCTTATGGCTGGTGGGTACATGTACACTCATAGTGGCAAAACAAGTTGAGCAAAATACATTGAAATGCACCTCAAAACATATGAACAAACACAAAACAGGAAAAAAGCAAGAAGGGTACGAATTGGTTGTCTAGATACACACTGGGACAATGCATTCAAAACACAATGACACTGAGCATGGTATATTTTGACAAAGATTTCTAAAATTTGAGTCTTAAATCTGTTTAGTTTGTTTAGACGTTTTTTTGCAGATATATGATCAAAATGAAAACAACGTCACTGACACTGACTATCTTTATGGGAGGTACTTCCGGGTGGTGTTTACTTCTGACGGTAGCGAGGTCAATAGAGGCTTCAAACTGTACTATGGCCCTGGTAAGTATATAGTTGTCTTTCCTAGTATCCTATCTTAACAGATCTACATCGCATGAATAATTATACAGTTTGAGAATTCTAAAATACGTCCTGTGTATGCATTAGTTACTGTAAACCCATGTAGATGACGAATCAAGCAATAGTGCCACGACACATGTGTATGGTATACATAACCTGTCCACACGCATATCAATCAACACAAAAGTACGAAACATGCACATGCATATAATACCATGATACATGTACAATATTACGTACAATATTATGTATATTATAACCATACATTCGTACATAATGCCATGTCACAATATTATGCATAACTCGAAGTACCCACACACGGTCCGACCATTTCATAGTTGTCACATTTGAATACCGGTTACACGAATTCGTCACATAAACACACACATGACACACACACAAATTTGGTCCCATGACATTCAAACAACAGCAATCTTGTATACATAAGCCGAAGCCAGTCAATAAGAAGTTGATTGGTGTAGCAAACTGATCCACAACAAAACCAGCGCGGCTCACACCTTTCCGCCATTTTACGGAAATCACTGTCTGTGCTAATCAGACTGGAACTGATAAGGTGCCCCTATTAGTGATATGGAAATCATTAGATAAACAAACGCTTAGGGCCGAGGAATTAGGACTGGATCATCTTTTTTCTACCCTGATAGACATACCTATGTCTCGAATACATGGATAAGTCAATTTATTACTTGGTCCCCAGCGATTCGACTCATCGGGATTTGACTGTATGTGTGTGTGTGTGTGTGAAATTACACACATGCATACAGTAGCGAGGCACAATAGTACAAAGGGTAATGATGTCAGGAGATAATTGTACCACGTAAGTTCCCTTTTGGGTCTGCAGTAAATGCTCTTTCGATTGATTGTAGATTATTCATCATTCCCGGCATATCTCTCTACAGGTAAGCATGTACTTCTGCTCAATGCATAACTTGAAACTCTGAATGCTGATTATTTCGCTCGTACATTTGACCATCTTTATGAAGATGAAAGTGCACGGTAGTGAGATGAAATTGTGTTCGAGGTGGCGTTTAAACTTATTGCACTAATTTGCGATGCCAACGCACATGTGCTTGACAACAGTACAGAAATCTGTATAAACATGTCGCATTTACGAAACAAAATAAGTTGTTATCCATAAAGTTTGTCAATTATTTGCTTTCCCCCCATAATGCAATAGTGAAAGTCAGGATAACAAGTGCCAACTCTCCGTATAGTTTTGTAGCAGGTGTCCAGAAATCGAGCCATCGATCATCCGGTCTGCGGGCCGAGGCTCCCTCCACAAGACCACGGAGGTGGTCTGTGAAATGAAAAAGGATATAGTCTCAATAAGATTTACCAGTCAAAAAAACCCTGAAAACGTAAAATATGTCCGAAAGTTGTAAATTGGTTTTGTTCGTCAAATGTGATTATATACATCGAGTTTACACACAAAACTATTTTGATTTTGGCAACCAAGCACTAAGATTAGAAGATCATTGCAATTGGTTACCGGGTGCTTGGTCATGTCAGACGAAATGCGGACACAATGTCGAATTAAGACACTTCATGCGTCTGATCTTGAAATACATTTTCTAAATCTTTCCACCAGACTCCAGTTACAACAGACGGTCATCAAGCCCCTACCCTTGGAATGGAATGGCGAGCACATGTGAGTATTGCGAAATATGAAGACTGAGGTCAAGGGTGCTGTTTAAAAGAAACGTCCGTTCACACAGTTTTTAGAATATTCTGAGACATGTTTCATTTTCCTCCACAGACCCGTGGTATTGGTCCACTACAGACAGAGGTAAGTGTTTCAATACTCAAAAGGTGCAACATATCCGCGATATAAGAATTATGACTTTTATTCTCAACGTCTATGAACCGTGATACTGACACAGACGACTTATATAATCCAGTAACTGTCCACCGACATTTGTGATTTTCATACCACACCTACAGGGACTGTTATACTAACAAAAGTGATTAATCTCCTTAGGCTGGGGCTCCCGATGGCCTTACGCAAGCACCGAAGGTAAAATCGAGTTTTACATTTATTCTGCAGTTTTACATTTATTCTGCAGTTTTATATTTTTTCTGCAAGCATTTTGAATTGAATGTTTTGTGAAGGTTATAATGTTCAGTTTTGAGCTAGCGCCAACATATTATTGAAATTAAAGTTTCTTTTATGCAAAATATAATTTCTCAGTTCATAACAAGTTTTATGTTTGTTCTTTTGCGATGAAACAAACATCAATTCCACTTGCAAATATTTACCAATTCAATATTTTTTAGGAACCACGTCGGACTGGCGATATCAGACGTCATCTGGCAGCAGTTACGGTATGTGTTGAGTTGCAAAATACCAATAGACAAGGACACACACATTCTTGTTGAAACGTTGAACATATGTGCCAGCGATGGGAAGTAACATTAATAGTAAGAGATAGTCAAGACGTTCGACTTCAAAACGAAGACATCGGAACTAGCTTTCTCCCTTTCTTTTCTCGACATGTGCTACAGCAACTTAAAACACATGGAGACACCTTCTACATGTTATCACTTACTGCAGTGTTATAAGTGAGTTGTTGATTTCTGGCAGTATGTGTTTGTGATTGCCATGGTTATGATTTTGAATTAAATGAATTCGTTGGTTATTGACACACATGACAAGTTTCGACTTTGAACTGTGAGTTTGGAGGGGAACACATTTTATCGGGAATATAGTATATGTTCGATCATGAGTACAAATTCCAACTGGTGAAAATGATTTCGTAAACAAAATCCTTTCAACGTAACCATCCAAGTCGAACCTAATGATGTTACATACACGATGCTTTCTTAAAGATTCCGGACCAAGATGCTCTATTCCGCTCTCAGGCCCACCTACAATGCTTGAGCACATGAATCACTCTGGGTAGAAAGCATCCTCCTTGTTGTATAAAAATCCCCCAGAACAGAAATGAAGTCATTTACATTTACTTCCACTCTTGGACGCCGCTGTCCATCCTTCAAGAGCGCAAACGTAGGGAGCATCGTCCCCTAGAGATGACATGGTCGCATGTGTGACTCCTTATTATCTTCTCATTATCAGTTGGATCTGCTTGATGACGGCACGGTAGCCATGTCTCACCAAAGTTTCATCAACACCTTCTGTAGATATATTTTCCCATGTTGTATATATCTGGTTCAAATCTATTATGTGAGCATGGATAGTATAGTACTTAATACCTATTAACTGTTATGGGTTTATTGTTAGGCTTGGAACTCTTATTGCTTATTATGTAACACAGAAAGCGATCGTTTCCACTTCAGCTTTGTTATCTTTTCTCAATAATATCTATGTATTTTTGTGTTGACGATTTTTATAAGTGCATAATTGATAATTATACATGCAGTGACTACACTGAGTCACTGGTTACTCACCCCAGCAAGCTCTGACCATCCTTATTAATGATACAACATCCAAAAGCTGTAGTTGATAATTGCTCTAATTGATGTTCTGTCATCATAGGTGAATATACAATTACAACATTTCAGGCTGCGGAACAAAACACGGCAACAGCTTGTCGGGGTACATCACATCTCCTAACTACCCAGGGGACTACTTCAACAACGCCCACTGCGAATACATCATCGACCCTGGCACTTACGTCTACCTTCGCGTCGTCGACAAAGTCATGGAGTCTTGCTGTGACCATCTCGTGGTATAGTAGATATACCCAATCTCTCTCATACAGTAACGTGAAACAAACCGAGCACTGATTGATCGATGTTTGAAGGATATGTGAATGTATGTAGTTCGATCAGCCTGAATCACGATAATATGTTTTGTTGTGTGATTGGCATTCTTGAAGCTGGAGGGTAAGTAAGGAAGCGTACAATTATACAGATAGGAACATCTTGCTTACTGAAAAGAGCGACGTTTCGATATGGATTCTTACACCGTTATCAAGCTAATATTGAATATTGCTGAGAAGTATATGTGCATACTATTTTGTGACAGGCATCACCTATCATTACAAGGGTGTAGTCAATGTTATCTATAAAGTTGTATGCTTTCATATCACATGCTTCCCGTCCTTTCCCCTTATTGATGTGACCCGTGAAGATCCGGGTTAGAATTGGTCTTCAGTAGCCCATGCTTGTCGTAGGAGGCGAATAACGGGATCGGGTGGTCAGACTCGCCGACTCCAGCTAGTGAACAAGACATACCTGACAGCCGACAAACGCAATAACATGAACATATCACACATCCAAACACACAATTACATGCATACAATAGAGCAACAAAACCCTTTTGAGTTTTATGAATACTCACAAGGTGCAACAATATACAACGTCAAAGCGATAGAATGACAAATCTCGAGTACTCCACAACAATCTCCACTGGGCGTACAATGTATATAAAAGCATCGACAATTACATGAATGGATTACATGAATGGTGTGATTACATGAATGCAGAGATTCTGCTGCTTTATGTTCAAACAAACAGAAAGATAGAAATAAGTTCATAAGACACAATGGCTGAATGTCTCGACCCAAACATTTCTTTCGTAGCTTTGAGTAAGCATAACTGAAACATTCCATTCATTCTATGACGAAACGTAACCAAGGACTTTAGTCCACCAACAGAGCCATTGAACTACTGGATCATGGGAATGTTTTTTTATGAATCGGATAGGGTTAATACAAGGTATTCGAAAAAACACACAACACGACAAAAGTATATCTGATGGGTGCACTCATAGTGACGAAATATGCAACGCAAAATACACTGAAATGTCCCTCACGAAACACGAATGGAAAAGCACATAAAAACACATGGAAAAGGCAAGAAGGTTATCCAAATACAATAAACACCACAATCGGGAATGTATACATAAAACAAATTCAATGACACTGTGAAATTTCAAGACAGTTTTGACAATGATCCTGAAATATCATTCTTACATGTGTTTAGATTTGTTACCTTAAGACTAAGTTTTTTACAGATTTATGACCAACATGGAAACGACGTGACTGGCAATGTTTATCTTTATGGGAGGTACTTCCGGGTTGTGTTTACTTCTGACGGCAGCAATGTCCAAAGAGGCTTCAAACTGTACTATGGTCCAGGTATGTTGTTATCTTGCCTATACTCTCATCTTAACAGCTCTACTTTGCATTCATAATCTACAGTTTGGGGAATTATAATTACTAGTACATACGTCCTGTGTATGCGTTAGTTACTCAAACTCATGAAGATTACGTATGAAATGACATATATGTATACATAAAAACATAATACATACCTAAAACGACTGGTCACTCATCCACGAACACCATACTATGACATATGTACATTGATACAACACCACGAGACATACACAAGACACATACAGTAGCAAGACGATAAACTTGTAAATGATGTGCAAATGTAGACTAATTATGTCCGGAGACCATTCTACTACATAAGTTCCCTGTTGGGCCTGAAGTAAATTCTTTTTTCGATTGATTGTAGATGACTCATCATTCCCGACGTATCCCACGACAGGTAAGAATAATTCTGCTCAGTGCATAGCTTGAACCTCTGAATGCTGTTTTTTTCGCTAGTACATTTGACCCTCTTTTTAAACATGACACTGAGAGGTAGTGAAACGATATGAGGTTCGAAGTCTCTGTTAGATGTATTGCACTAAACTTGTGACGCGCACGCACATGTGCTTGGCAACTGAACAGGGATCTGTATCCGAATGTCGCACTTACGAAACAAAAGAATCAGTTATCCATAAAATTTGTCTATATTTTGCTTCTCCCCATAATACAATAGTGAAAGGAAGGATAGTGTAGATTTGTAGAAGGTGTCCAGAAATCAAGCCATCGACCAACCGCTCTCCGGGCCGACGCCCCCTCCACAAGACCACGGAGGTGGTCTGTGAAAAGAAAAAGAATGATATACAATGTAGTCACAATAATATTTACCAGTCAAAAACCCCCAGAAAACGTAAGATGTGTCCGAAAGCTAGAAATGCGGTTTTGTTCGTCGAATGTGATTATATACATCGAGTTTACGCACAAAACTATTTTGCAATTGGCGACCAAGCGCAAAGAGTAGAATCTAGATCATTGGTTATCCGGGTGCTTGGCCATGCCAGACACATATGCGGATACAATGTCGAATCAAGACACTTCATGCGTCAGATTTTTAAATACATTTTCTAACTCTCTCCACCAGACTCAAGTTACAACAGACGGTCATCAAGCCCCTACCCTTGGAATGGAATGGCGACCACATGTGAGTATTGCGAAATATGAAGACTGAGGTCAAGGATGCTGTTTAAAAGAAACGTCCGTTCACACAAATTGTAAAATATTCTGAGACATGTTTCATTTTCCTCCACAGACCCGTGGTATTGGTCCACTACAGACAGAGGTAAGTGTTTCAATACTCAAACGGTGCAACATATCCGCGATATATGAATTATGATTTTCATACTTCACGTCTGTGAACCGTGATACTGACACAGGCGACTTTTATATCCAGGAACTGTCCACCGACATTTGTGATTTTCATACCACACCTACAGGGATTGTTATACTAACAAAAGTGATTTTTTATCTCAATAGGCTGGGGCTCCCGATGGCCTTACGCAAGCACTGAAGGTAAAACCGAGTTTCACATTTATTCTGCTATGGTGTAAGATTGGTACAAACGATGAGTGTCGTGCAATCTTGTTTAATGCTTCCAGACATGTTACATAATGGCTCGCTCTGGTTGCGGCCATGTGGGAGACGACAGCGAGGCTCGGTGTATACTAAAACTTGGCATGCATTAATGTATAACATGGAATGTCAATTGACCGGAATATGGATTCTACATCTCCCTTTCTTTTTAAGTGATTTACAATATTGTAAGAATAATATAGTATCATACAGTAAGAGGGCTGTTAGAAAACTGACGATGAGATTTGCGATTATGCTTGAACATAATAGCAAACTTGGCACTTGTTGTTTGGCAAGGTTATCTGCAGAGTTCTGTTTTGACTAGCATACACTAGTGGCCATGATAGGGAAACCATGGACTGTTAATGTCTTTCTCGGTCACATTGCTTAAATTGTTTTTACAGTTATGTTTAGCACCAAGCACAATTTATGATAGGAACGACTGTAAACTTTAAAGTTCAAATCAAACTCTTCATTAACATAACTGGAACGTTGAACACAGTCTTTGAACAGCTGTTGAACAGTGTCTGTTTCTGTTTAATATGCATATCTTGGGTTGGGTTGCACTATTCTTCCACTCCTCGTTTTTGTTAGAGTATGTTTTGTTGCAGCTGGGGATGTGTGGTCGGTGTGGGACTTTGGCGACGTCGTTGCTGCATATTTCACCGGTGGTGGTTTGATGGGTGTTCTCACAGGTGGTGGTTTGCTGGGCGATTTCACTGGCGATGGTTTGGAAGGTGTTTGCTCCTCCAGCTGATGCTTTTGTTGTGGTTGCACTGGTTCTATCTGTTGTTTTTGTTGTGGAGATGTGTAGCATTGTCTCTTCTTGATATCTTCAGGCATTAGAAGTAGGTGTCTTCTGTTGCGCCGGTATGTTCTGCCATCCGATTCAACAATGTAGGACCTTGGTGTGTCATGCATGTCTTTTACAACTCCTAGTTTGTCATAACCCTTTTCTGACTGTAATCTAACTTTGTCACCTGGAATGAGTTGTCCCAGTGGTTTTGCTGTTTTGTCGTATTGTTGTTTTTGATGTTGTCCGATGTTCAGCAGCCTGTTTCTGATTACTTGTGGATCCTTGAGAGAAGGTTCAAGTAGTGTTTTTGACATGGGGAGCTGTGTTTTAGTCCGTCTCGCCATCAGTCGTTGAGCCGAGGATCCCAAAATTGGATCTCTTGGTGTGTTGCGCTGATTCAGTATTGCTAGATATGGGTCTGTTCTGTCCATGTCACACTTCTCAAGAAGGCTTTTGGCTGATCTCACCGCGCGTTCTGCAAGTCCGTTGCTTTGTGGGTAATTAGGACTGCTGGTTTTGTGCTTGAACCCCCAGGTTGATGCAAATTCAGAGAATTCTGTTGAGGTGTATTGTGGGCCATTGTCGGAATAGAGTACATCTGGTATTCCGAAACGAGCGAAATGGCTTTTCAGTTTCCTGATTATCGCGGTTGAAACTGTGGTGTCTAGTATGTTGATCTCGTACCATCCGGAGTAAGCGTCAACTAACACAAGATGATTCTTTCCTTTCCATGTAAAAAAGGTCTGTTGCTACAGCTTGCCAGGGTCTCTCTGGAACACTGTGTTGTTTTAGCGGCTCTTTCTGCTGGTGTGTTTTGCAGCTGTTGCAAATCTGGCACAGTGTGGTAAGTCTGTCTATATCATTGTTGATTTCTGGCCAATATAGGAACTCTCTAGCCCTCTTCTTGGATGCTTGGGCTGAGATGTGGCCTTTGTGTACTTGTTCCATGTATTCAGTCCTCAGACTTGGAGGTACCACAATCTTCTCGCCTTTGTATATAATTCCTGAGTATTCAGCGAGCTCGTCCCTGAATGAGTGATATGGTTTGGCATCTGGGTGTACATCTTTTCTGTATTCTGGCCATCCGTAGTATATGTAACGGCTCAGCAGTTGCATTAGTTGATCTTCGGCTGTTTCCCGTTGCAGCTGCTCTGTTCGCTGTTCTGTCATGGGCAGAACTGTCAATACCTCAAACTCTTCTTCATTGTTAGAGGTATCTTCTAAGTATGCTCGTGAGAGTGTGTCGGCAATTATTAAGTCCTTCCCTCTCTTGTATACCAGATCAATGGAATACTGCTGTAGTTTTAGTAGCATGCGTTGTAGCCTTGCTGGTGCTGCAAACAGTGGTTTCTTGCATATGGTAATGAGTGGTTGATGGTCTGTTTCAACTGTAACTCTTTTGCCATAAATGTAATCATGAAACTTCTCACAGGCGAAGAGGATTGCTAACAACTCCTTCTCGATTTGAGCATAGTTTGTTTGTGATTTCGTCATGGATTTGGACGCATAGGCTATTGGATGTCCTTCCTGGATTACTGCTGCACCCAATCCACTCTTGGAGGCGTCACATGTTAGAGTGACAGGCTTTGTAACATCATAGAATTTCAGGGTAGCTGAGTTGCTGATTTCTTTCTTTATTGCTTCAGTTGCTGTCCTACATTTGGAGGACCACTCCCATGTAGTCTCTTTCTTTAAGAGCTCTCTCAGTGGTGCTGCCAACTCACTGAGATGGGGAATGAACTTTGCCAGGTAAGTAACCATTCCTAGGAATCTACGCAGTGACGGCAATCCCTCAGGTTCTGGCATATTGACAATTGCTCGGACCTTCTCAGGGTCAGGTCTGACACCTTCAGCTGTCAGTATGTGACCAACATAGCTCACTTCCTTTTCTTTGAAGTGGAACTTGTCCGGGTTCAGTTTCAGGCCTATTTCATCCGCTTTGTTGAGTACTCTGATGACGTTATTGTCATGCTGTTCTTCTGTTTCTCCCCAAACAAGTAGGTCATCCATTATACCTTCACATGGTAGACCACTGAATAGACTGTCCATGTGTTTCTGAAACACTTCACTGGCTGAAGTGATGCCAAACGGCATTCTTAGGTATCTATAACGTCCATATGGGGTATTGAACGTCGTCAACATCGATGTTGCATGTGATAATGGAATCTGCCAGAATCCCCGCGATGCATCTAGCTTGGTGAAGAATTTCGCCTTGGGCATTCTTGCTATGATTTCTTCTACTGTCCTCATGGGGTAGTGCTGTCGCTTCAAAGCCTTGTTGAGGTCAATTGGATCAATACAAATCCGTATTTTGTCTGTGTTTTTCTTCTTTGCTATCACCATAGACGAGACCCAGTCCGTCGGTTCAGTCACTGGTGTGATCACTCCTTGTTCCACCATTGAGTCTAACTCCTGCTTGACTTTGTCCTGCATTGCCACAGGAATGCGCCTAGGTGCCCTGATCACAGGTACTATGTCGGGGTCCAGCTCAGCACTGTATTCTACAGGTAAGTTCCCCAGTCTTCCGTCGAAGAGAGTAGGGTATCCCTTCATAATCTGTGCCTTGGTCAGTGGTTCATAGTTTTGTGTGTTTTTCATTGTTAGTTCACACACACTGTATACATCCTCGTCGAAGGATAGTAGCTTAAGGCGTACACTGTCACGTAGTCCTACTATAGGCTTGAGCTGTTGTTCTATGACATGAAAGGTTAGCAGCTCTTCTCTATCTTTGAATCTACACTTGATTTGGGTTCTTCCCAATGTTTTCAAGGAACTCCCTCCATAGCTGACCAATGTTACTATGTGTTGTTTGCTGATTTTCTCTTTGTCTCTCACCTTCTTGAACCAGGATAGTGGTAAGACATTACATTTGGCACCTGTGTCAACTTTAAGCCTTATTTCCTCATTGTTTGCAAGTAGGGTGGCATATGCTTCCAGTGGCGACTCCTCAATTCCATCCACCTCTAGGGAATCTATGAATAGAAAGCTGTCGGTATCACTATCAGAGTCTTCATAATATTCTTCATCAATGTCATGAACTGTTCGCTTTGCCTTTCTTTTTGTTTGCTTTTCATGTCTCCTGTCTCTGCTTCTTGGGTTTCCATTCTCATTATCACTGTGCGGAGCTTTACAAACACTTGCAAAGTGGTTCATTTTGTTACAGTTGTGACACTTCTTGCCACGTGCTGGGCAACGTCCAACTGGATGTGAGTATGTGCAGTTCCTGCATGTAGGCGGAGATTTATGTTGTTTTCTTCTTTCATTTCTAGCACCGTGTATAGCATGTACCTCTGCTGTTGATTTGTTTGTGAGTTCTTGTAGGCCCTTTTCCGTGATTTCGTTGAGAGTGCATATGGTAACAGCTTTAGCTAAAGTTAAAGCAGTTTCTTTCAGCAAAGATTTCCTTAGATTGTCCGAATCTACACCACACACTATTCTGTCCCTGGTCATTTCATCTTTGAGAGCGCCAAAATTGCATGAATTTGACTTATTCACTAAATCTGTATAGAAAGTTTGGAAATGTTCACCTCTGCTCTGATTTCGAGTGAAAAATCGAAAACGCTCCAACGTAATGTTTGTCTGTGGCTTACACAGTTCGCTGAACTTATCTTTGAGGACTTGTAGGCTTGCCCTTGATTCTGCCAACCCGTACGTAAAAGACTTTTCCCTTTCGATTGCTTCCTTTCCTGCAATGTTCAAGAAGATATATGCCTGCGTTTTGTCATCCTTATCACCATGCGCAGCTTCCAGGAAAATGTCAAACTCCTGTTCAAACTGTCTCCAGTTCTCGGCAATGTCACCTTCAAATGAAAGCGGTTTTGGCCGGTTGAATCCGTCCGCCATTGTAACTTCGAAGCGCGCTGACCGGCTTTCGAAATTTCAGTCACACTCACAGAATGTCCTAATCTTCATCCGTTGCGAAATGTCGCCTGATGAATCCTGGGAATATGATCCCGCTTCTGACACCATGTAAGATTGGTACAAACGATGAGTGTCGTGCAATCTTGTTTAATGCTTCCAGACATGTTACATAATGGCTCGCTCTGGTTGCGGCCATGTGGGAGACGACAGCGAGGCTCGGTGTATACTAAAACTTGGCATGCATTAATGTATAACATGGAATGTCAATTGACCGGAATATGGATTCTACAAGAATGTGGGGAGACGAGCTACAGCACCAGTGGCGTTTTCCAATCTCCGAACTACCCCAGCAGCTACTCCAACAACCTCTACTGTGTCTACGGGATCTACCCATCTTACAACATAGAACTGAGCATTGACGATTTGATGTTAGAACAGAATTATGACATCCTGAGGGTAATGAAAACACTTTCATACTTTTGTCTTTTCTTTATGACTGGATAATGTTATCAATAGTGGTTTGATTAACGTGAAGGCGCTTTATGACAGAATTGTCTTGTGCACAAACATATTTGTCCGATGATTCTCTTGTGAAGCATGTCAAGGTTCCACAGCTATATAACACAGGCAAGACTTTATCGTTATGTCAGAGTTGATGATGCTTCTGAACTGATGGATGATGCAGAAATGCTTGTCAACCAAGATAAATTCATTATTTTAAATTGCCGAAGTCTGGTTTTTAAAGGAAGGCTCTCTAACCGACAACTGCATCGTGTTTATGTCCAGTGTGTTGAGAAGAGCTTATTTGAAGTAGGCAGGCTTTAAACGTGAAACAACAGCCTTCTGTTAGCCGCTCATAGTCATTTTCAACTTAATACGGTTGTGATTTTGCATCAAACTGTAATATAATTACGAAATGTACAAGAAGTTAACGACTGTCCAATAAGGACAGGAGTGACGCTGTATCTTACGCTTTCCTCTTTTCCCCCTTTTGACAAAGAGGTGAATCAGTGGTACGATCTAGAATATCGACTTAGCAGAGCTTCTATGGAGAAATCCTATCCGCTCAGGGTTTGGAGGGCAAGAGCCCCAGCTGAGCCTAACCAGCCTGACTGTTCTTGCGTCACCAAATTTGCTGCATTTAGTTATTATTATCTGAAAATAATAACAACAATGTGCTACTACCTCATATTCCCCCATATACTGTTCTTTCCATTTCAAAATATTAGAACTGTCATAACTAATAATTTACTGGAACACGGTGTAGTGAAAAGATCGGTACATATTTTAATATCACCTCTACCACCTATATAGAATCCAATACAGAACCAGCCTGAGGTATGAGAGTATACCTCTAACCATCACACAGCTTAGTCGACTCTGCATGTGTTTCAGATTTCATACGAAGATGTGTATGGGTACCAACGGAATGTGTCATTTACCGGTGACAGTCGTGACACAATAGTTGGCAGACAGTTTAAAATGACCTTCACAACTGACGGAAGCAATACTCGCCAAGGATTCAGGCTGTCCTGGAGGAGATATGGTACCGCAGTATAGTAGCTCTAACCCTGATAATGACCTACACAGATATGGTACCGCAGTATAATAGCTCCAACCCTGATAATGACCTACAATGAAAAGATATTTCCCCAGCCGGCTTCCAGTCAGCACACAGAGTACGAAGTAGAACATGTACCTTACTGAGAAAGTGTAATCCCAAACATCACATATATTGTATTTGGCCACTTTATAAGTGGCAGTGTGTATGATGTTGATTACCAGTCTGATTTTGGTTCCCAACCTCTCCACTGTTACACAAATACTCCTTAGTATTTTTATGTCAAATTCTTTCATTGTTTCAGATTCATGGGGATCAACGACGAATGGATACTATCGTAAGATATTTCACAAACCTATTCGTTTATGAAGAATGGCTATAATAATTAATTATAGGGAATGTCCTGTATTTACATTACATTTCTTCAGATTCCACAATACTTCCAACTTCATGTGGCAATAGTTTAATACATGTGTCCACTGTCAAATTATTGTACCAGATCAATGTTCGTTGTAATTGTTGCTCTGCGTCTATCATAACATCAGATGAAGAGTGACCTGATTAGATCCAACAAGTTGCTAGGTATAGTCTTCAGGAAGCGTCATCACGTGGCTCGCCTAGTAACAGGGGGCGTAATCGAGGAAGGACTTTGGTTGTAACTGTGCTGAACACTGTAATGTTACACATTAAATAGCCGCACGAGCCTCATGCTGTTGTCAGAATCATCAGATTGCTTTGAGCAATCGCCCTCACATTCTAATTCATTAGTTCAATATACATGCTGTTGAGTTTTACGAAGATGATAACGGTCGGAGATATACAAAACCCGAATGCTCTCACTCACCACACCCCTACCTACTACCTCACTCACTCACCAGACCCCTACCTGCTACCTCACTCACTCACCACACCCCTACCTACTACCTCACTCTCTCACCAGACCCCTACCTACTACCTCACTCATTAACCACACCCCTATTTACTACCTCACTCACTCACCAGACCCCTATCTACTACCTAACTCACTCACCACACCCCTACCTACTAACTCACTCATCACACCCTCTACCTGCTACCTCACTCACTCACCACACCCCTACCTACTAACTCACTCATCACACCCCTACCTGCCTCCTCACTCACACACCTCTACCTGCTACCTCACTCACCACCTCACCACACCCCCTACCTGCTACCTAACTCACTCACCAGACCCCTATCTACTACCTCACTCACTCACCAGACCCCTACCTAACTCACTCTCACTCACCAGACCCCTACCTACTAACCTCACTCACCTGATACCTATATCATTCCCAGAAACCGAGCAGCACCTGGTGGGGCTGGTCATCACAAGGTAGGTAAACCGTCTATCAGTGCCTGATGTGAAGAGTAGTGTATACTTTATAAATGTGTTATTTCCCCAATGGAATCCATATTGGTCAAGTATGTCGGCTGCGAATTTTACATGCATATGTAACAACGTAGAAACACACATTGAGACAACATTAATTTTGATTTGTTCTAAAGTCTTGGCCGTATATTTGATTATTAAAACCTATGGTATGAGATCTCTGGTCCGTTTCTTTGTAATAGAGAAGCTCTCAAATTGCTTCTATATGATCGATGTCCAGTAGTATATATATAGCATGGTCAAAACTTGTTACCTCACATCACTCTTGTATCAGTCGGAAGCTTGCGTTAATAACTCAGCATGGCATTGACAGTTACAGATTAGATCCAACAAGTTGCTGTAGGTATAGTCTTCAGGAAGCGTCATCACGTGGCTATCGCCTAGTAACAGGGGGCGTAATCGAGGAAGGACTTTGGTTGTAACTGTGCTGAACACTGTAATGTGTTTGTTCGATACTTTACTTCGTAATATCAGGTTTCAAAATAACGATGAGTAAATCAAATGTTTCCTCGTAGCTATATGTTGCATGAAAGGCCCATTCTTTCTTTCTTCTCATCAGCCCCATCTGTCATGGTCACCCAGTGACTCCAGAGATTTCAAAGTGACTGTACCACGTGACATGATTCAACAAGTGTTTCCGGGTCATCTCCATATGACCTGACCCTGGATGACCCTAACTGCAGGGGACAAGTCTACTATGACGTTGTGGATGTTTCGTTCAAACATCCTTGGTTGTGTATGACAAGGAGGTAACTAACCCGTCCCTATTACGTGTTGTTTTCGGTAAAGCAAAAATATCATGTTACTTTGTAAACATTGATTTCACGTAATGTTGAAATAGAAAACACGAACGAAATATTAATACTGATGTCGATGTGGATGTATAAATGCAATTAGTAGTATATACTAACTGAAAAAGTGAACTTCCCTTCATATAATGTTAATATATAATGTTATATAAAATAGGGGGCGGTAGCCTAGTGGTTAAAGCGTTTGCTCTTCACGCTGATGTGAAGCCCATTTCTGGTGTACCCACACGTGATATTGCTGAATATTGCGAAAAGCAAACTAAACTCACTCACTCACTCAATAAAAAAATATATTTACTGTGATATGATATGATATATGTCCTTGGAAATAGTTTTACACGTAATATTAACATACATGTCAATGTATTCGAAAGTTCACACCCGATCAGTTAAACATACAAGTTGAATTCATATTTACATTATTTTTGTGGAAGTAATCTAAAATCCATACCATTCCTTTATTTTACAATTATGTCACAGAGGACAGGAACACTTTTGTT
>NW_025765227.1:0-24262 GCF_003918875.1 Haliotis rubra | reverse complement strand
TACTACATCTACAGGAACCCTTACAACCATACACAGGATGTACATACCCCATCTACAGGAACCCTTACAACGATACACGAGATGTACATACACCATCTACAGGAATCCTTACAACAATACACGTGATGTACATACCTGAACTACAGGAACCCTTACAACGATTCACGTGATGTACATACTCCATCTACAGGAACCCTTACAACGACACATGGGATGTACATACTCTATCTACAGGAATCCCTTACAACGATACACGGGATGTACATAATCCATCTACAGGAACCCTTAAAACGATACAGGAGATGTACATACTCCATCTACAGGATCCCTTTACAACTGTACAGGAGATGTACATACTCTATCTACAGGAACCCTTACAACGATACACAAGATGTACATATTCCATATACAGGATCCCCCTTACAAAGATACACGCGATGTAGATACCCCAAATCTACAGGAACCCTTACAACGACACATGGGATGTACATACTCTATCTACAGGATCCCTTACAACGATACACGGGATGTAACATGCCCCCATCTACAGGATACCTTTACAACGATACACGTGATGTACATACCTCATCTACAGGATCCCTTACAACGATACACGGGATGTACATACTCCATATACAAGAACCCTTACAACGATACACGAGATGTACATACCTATCTACAGGAACCCTTACATCGATACACGGGATGTACATACTCCCATCTACAGGAACCCTTACAACGATACAGTAGATGTACATACTCCATATACAGGAATACCTTACAACGAAACATACACGGATGTACATAATCCATCTACAGGATCCCTTATAAACGATACAGGAGATGTACATACTCCATCTACAGGAACCATACAACGGTACACACAGATGTACATACTCTATCTACAGGAACCCTTACAACGATACACGAGATGTACATATTCCATATACAGGACCTTTACAAAGATACACGCGATGTAGATACATCAATCTACAGGAACCCTTACAACGATACACGGATGTACATACCTCATCTATAGGAAGCCTTACAAGGACACACATGATGTACATACTCCCAAATACAGGAACCCTTACAACGATACACGAGATGTACATACACCATCTACAGGAACCCTACAACGACACACACAGGATGTACATACTCCTATCTACAGGTTCCCTTACAACCACACACGGGATGTACATACTCTATCTACAGGATCCCTTTACAACAGAATACACGGGATGTTCATACTCTACTACAGGAACCCTTACAAGTACACACATGATGTACATATACTCTAAATACAGGAGCCCTTACATGAATACACGAGATGTACATACTCTATCTACAGGAACCCTTACAACCATACACAGGATATACATATATCTACAGGAACCCTTTACAACGACACACAGGATGTACATACACCATATGCAGGAACCCTTACAACGATACACGAGATGTACATACTCCATCTACAGGAACCCTTACAACCACATTCAGGATGTACATACTCTATCTACATGAACCCTTACAACTATACACGAGATGTACATACTCTATCTACAGGAATCCTTACAGCGATATAGGGGATGTACATGCTCCATCTACAGGAACCCTTACAACGATACACGGGATGTACATACTCCATCTACAGGAACCCTTACAACCACATTCAGGATGTACATACTCTATCTACAGGAACCCTTACAACTATACACGAGATGTACATACTCTATCTACAGGAATCCTTACAGCGATACATGGGATGTACATGCTCCATGTACAGTAATCCTTACGATACATGGGATGTACATACTACATCTACAGGAACCCTTACAACCATATTCAGGATGTACATACTCCATCTACAGGAACCCTTACAACGATACACGAGATGTACATACACCATCTACAGGAATCCTTACAACAATACACGTGATGTACATACCTGAACTACAGGAACCCTTACAACGATTCACGTGATGTACATACTCCATCTACAGGAACCCTTACAACGACACATGGGAAGTACATACTCTATCTACAGGAATCCTTACAACGAAACACGAGATGTACATAATCCATCTACAGGATCCCTTAAAACGATACAGGAGATGTACATACTCCATCTACAACCACACACAGGACACACATACTCTATCTACAGGAACCTTTACAACGACACACGGTATGTATATATTCCATATTCCGGACCTTTACAAAGATACACGCGATGTAGATACTCAATCTACAGGAACCCTTACAACGACACATGGGAAGTACATACTCTATCTACAGGATCCTTTACAACGATACACGGGATGCACATGCTCTATCTACAGGATACCTTACAACGATACACGTGATGTACATACTCTATCTACAGGATCCCTTACAACGACACACGGGATGTACATACTCTATATAGAAGAACCCTTACAACGATACACGAGATGTACATACTCTATCTACAGGAACCCTTACATCGACACACGGGATGTACATACTCTATCTACAGGAACCCTTACAACGATACAGTAGATGTACATACTCCATCTACAGGAATCCTTACAACGAAACACGGGATGTACATAATCCATCTACAGGATCCCTTAAAACGATACAGGAGATGTACATACTCCATCTACAACCACACACAGGACACACATACTCTATCTACAGGAACCTTTACAACGACACACGGTATGTATATATTCCATATTCCGGACCTTTACAAAGATACACGCGATGTAGATACTCAATCTACAGGAACCCTTACAACGATACACGTGATGTACATACCTCATCTATAGGAAGCCTTACAAGGACACACATGATGTACATACTCTAAATACAGGAGCCCTTACAACGATACACGAGATGTACATACACCATCTACAGGAACCCTTACAACCACACACAGGATGTACATACTCTATCTACAGGTTCCCTTACAACCACACACATGATGTACATACTCTAAGTACAGGAGCCCGTACAGAATACACGGGATGTTCATACTCTATCTACAGGAACCCTTACAACCACACACATGATGTACATACTCTAAATACAGGAGCCCTTACAGAATACACGAGATGTACATACTTCATCTACAGGAACCCTTACAACCACATACAGGATATACATATATCTACAGGAACCTTTACAACGACACACGGGATTTATAAACACCATATGCCGTAACCTTTACAACGATACACGAGATGTACAAACTCCATCTATAGGAACCCTTACAACCACATTCAGGATGTACATACTCTATCTACATGAACCCTTACAACTATACACGAGATGTACATACTCTATCTACAGGAATCCTTACAGCGATATAGGGGATGTACATGCTCCATCTACAGGAACCCTTACAACGATACACGGGATGTACATACTCCATCTACAGGAACCCTTACAACCACATTCAGGATGTACATACTCTATCTACATGAACCCTTACAACTATACACGAGATGTACATACTCTATCTACAGGAATCCTTACAGCGATACATGGGATGTACATGCTCCATGTACAGTAATCCTTACGATACATGGGATGTACATACTACATCTACAGGAACCCTTACAACCACATTCAGGATGTACATACTCCATCTACAGGAACCCTTACAACGATACACGAGATGTACATACACCATCTACAGGAATCCTTACAACAATACACGTGATGTACATACCTGAACTACAGGAACCCTTACAACGATTCACGTGATGTACATACTCCATCTACAGGAACCCTTACAACGACACATGGGAAGTACATACTCTATCTACAGGAATCCTTACAACGAAACACGGGATGTACATAATCCATCTACAGGATCCCTTAAAACGATACAGGAGATGTACATACTCCATCTACAACCCCTTACAACATACACATGATGTACATCTATCTACAGGAACCTTTACAACGACACACGGTATGTATATATTCCATATTCCGGACCTTTACAAAGATACACGCGATGTAGATACTCAATCTACAGGAACCCTTACAACGATACACGTGATGTACATACCTCATCTATAGGAAGCCTTACAAGGACACACATGATGTACATACTCTAAATACAGGAGTCCTTACAACGATACACGAGATGTACATACACCATCTACAGGAACCCTTACAACCACACACAGGATGTACATACTCTATCTACAGGTTCCCTTACAACCACACACATGATGTACATACTCTAAGTACAGGAGCCCGTACAGAATACACGGGATGTTCATACTCTATCTACAGGAACCCTTACAACCACACACATGATGTACATACTCTAAATACAGGAGCCCTTACAGAATACACGAGATGTACATACTTCATCTACAGGAACCCTTACAACCACATACAGGATATACATACTCTATCTACAGGAACCTTTACAACGACACACGGGATTTATATACACCATATGCCGTAACCTTTACAACGATACACGAGATGTACAAACTCCATCTATAGGAACCCTTACAACCACATTCAGGATGTACATACTCTATCTACATGAACCCTTACAACTATACACGAGATGTACATACTCTATCTACAGGAATCCTTACAGCGATATAGGGGATGTACATGCTCCATCTACAGGAACCCTTACAACGATACACGGGATGTACATACTCCATCTACAGGAACCCTTACAACGATACACAGGATGTACATACTTCTCCATCTACATGAACCCTTACAACTATACACGAGATGTACATACTCTATCTACAGGAATCCCTTACAGCGATACATGGATGTACATGCTCCATCTACAGTAATCCTTACGATACATGGGATGTACATACTACATCTACAGGAACCCTTACAACCACATTCAGGATGTACATACTCCATCTACAGGAACCCTTACAACGATACACGAGATGTACATACACCATCTACAGGAATCCTTACAACAATACACGTGATGTACATACCTGAACTACAGGAACCCTTACAACGATTCACGTGATGTACATACTCCATCTACAGGAACCCTTACAACGACACATGGGAAGTACATACTCTATCTACAGGATCCTTTACAACGATACACGGGATGCACATGCTCTATCTACAGGATACCTTACAACGATACACATGATGTACATACTCTATCTACAGGATCCCTTACAACGACACACGGGATGTACATACTCTATATAGAAGAACCCTTACAACGATACACGAGATGTACATACTCTATCTACAGGAACCCTTACATCGACACACGGGATGTACATACTCTATCTACAGGAACCCTTACAACGATACAGTAGATGTACATACTCCATCTACAGGAATCCTTACAACGAAACACGGGATGTACATAATCCATCTACAGGATCCCTTAAAACGATACAGGAGATGTACATACTCCATCTACAACCACACACACACACGGGATGTACATACTCTATCTACAGGAACCTTTACAACGACACACGGTATGTATATATTCCATATTCCGGACCTTTACAAAGATACACGCGATGTAGATACTCAATCTACAGGAACCCTTACAACGATACACGTGATGTACATACCTCATCTATAGGAAGCCTTACAAGGACACACATGATGTACATACTCTAAATACAGGAGCCCTTACAACGATACACGAGATGTACATACACCATCTACAGGAACCCTTACAACCACACACAGGATGTACATACTCTATCTACAGGTTCCCTTACAACCACACACATGATGTACATACTCTAAGTACAGGAGCCCGTACAGGATACACGGGATGTTCATACTCTATCTACAGGAACCCTTACAACCACACACATGATGTACATACTCTAAATACAGGAGCCCTTACAGAATACACGAGATGTACATACTTCATCTACAGGAACCCTTACAACAATACACATACATGATATATACATATATCTACAGGAACCTTTACAACGACACACGGGATTTATATACACCATATGCCGTAACCTTTACAACGATACACGAGATGTACATACTCCATCTACAGGAACCCTTACAACGACACACAGGATGTACATACTCTATCTACAGGAACCCTTACAACTATACACGAGATGTACATACTCATCTACAGGAACCTCTTACAACGATATAGGGATGTACATACTCCATCTACAGGAACCCTTACAACGATACACGGGATGTACATACTCCATCTACAGGAACCCTTACAACCACATTCAGGATGTACATACTCTATCTACAGGAACCCTTACAACTATACACGAGATGTACATACTCTATCTACAGGAACCCTTACAACGATACATGGGATGTACATACTCCATCTACAGTAATCCTTACAATACATGGGATGTACATACTACATCTACAGGAACCCTTACAACGACACACGGGATGTACATACTCCATCTACAGGAACCCTTACAACGATACACGAGATGTACATACTCCATCTACAGGAACCCTTACAACGACACATGGGATGTACATACTCCATCTACAGGAACCCTTACAACGACACACGGGATGTACATACTCTATCTACAGGAACCCTTACAACGATACACGGGATGTACATACTCTATCTACAGGAACCCTTACAAACGATGTACATACTCCATCTACAGGGATGTACATACTCCATCTACAGGAACCCTTACAACCATACACAGGATGTACATACTCATCTACAGGAACCCTTACAACGATACACGGGATGTACATACTCTATCTACAGGAACCCTTACAACGATACACGGGATGTACATACTCCATCTACAGGAACCCTTACAACGACACACGGGATGTACATACTCCATCTACAGGAACCCTTACAACGATACACAGGATGTACATACTCTATCTACAGGAACCCTTACAACGACACACAGGATGTACATACTCTATCTACAGGAACCCTTACAACGATACACGGGATGTACATACTCTATCTACAGGAACCCTTTACAACGATACACGGGATGTACATACTCCATCTACAGGAACCCTTACAACGATACACGGGATGTACATACTCTATCTACAGGAACCCTTACAACGATACACGTGATGTACATACTCCATCTACAGGAACCCTTACAACATACACACGGGATGTACATACTCTATCTACAGGATCCCCTTACAACGATACACGGGATGTACATACTCCATCTACAGGAACCCTTACAACGATACACGGGATGTACATATACTCTATCTACAGGAACCCTTACAACGATACACAGGACACGTGATGTACATACTCTATCTACAGGAACCCTTACAACATCCACACACGGATGTACATACTCCATCTACAGGAACCCTTACAACGATACACGGGATGTACATACTCATCTACAGGAACCCTTACAACCACACACAGGATGTACATACTCCATCTACAGGAACCCTTACAACGACACACGGGATTTACATACTCCATCTACAGGAACCCTTACAACGATACACGGGATGTACATACTCCATCTACAGGAACCCTTACAACCACACACAGGATGTACATACTCTATCTACATGAACCCTTACAACTATACACGAGATGTACATACTCTATCTACAGGAACCCTTACAACGATACACGGGATGTACATACTCCATCTACAGGAACCCTTACAACGATACACGGGATGTACATACTCCATCTACAGGAACCCTTACAACCACAACACAGGATGTACATACTCCATCTACAGGAACCCTTACAACGATACACGTGATGTACATACTTCATCTACAGGAACCCTTACAACGATACATGGGATGTACATACTCCATCTACAGGAACCCCTTACAACGACACACGGGATGTACATACTCCATCTACAGGAACCCTTACAACGACACACGGGATGTACATACTCCATCTACAGGAACCCTTACAACGATACACGTGATGTACATACTCATCTACAGGAACCCTTACAACGATACATGGGATGTACATACTCCATCTACAGGAACCCTTACAACCACATTCAGGATGTACATACTCTATCTACAGGAACCCTTACAACGATACACGGGATGTACATACTCTATCTACAGGAACCCTTACAACGATACACGGGATGTACATACTCCATCTACAGGAACCCTTACAACCATACACAGGATGTACATACTCTATCTACAGGAACCCTTACAACGATACACGGGATGTACATACTCTATCTACAGGAACCCTTACAACGATACATGGGATGTACATACTCCATCTACAGGAACCCTTACAACGACACACGGATGTACATACTCCATCTACAGGAACCCTTACACGACGACACGGGATGTACATACTCCATCTACAGGAACCCTTACAACGATACACGTGATGTACATACTCCATCTACAGGAACCCTTACAACGACACACGGGATGTACATACTCTATCTACAGGAACCCTTACAACGATACACGGGATGTACATACTCTATCTACAGGAACCCTTACAACGATACACGGGATGTACATACTCCATCTACAGGAACCCTTACAACGATACACGGGATGTACATACTCCATCTACAGGAACCCTTACAACCACATTCAGGATGTACATACTCTATCTACAGGAACCCTTACAACGATACACGGGATGTACATACTCCATCTACAGGAACCCTTACAACGATACACGGGATGTACATACTACATCTACAGGAACCCTTACAACCACACGGGATGTACATACTCTATCTACAGGAACCCTTACAACGATACACGGGATGTACATACTCCATCTACAGGAACCCTTACAACGATACACGTGATGTACATACTCGATCTACAGGAACCCTTACAACGATACACGTGATGTACATACTCCATCTACAGGAACCCTTACAACGACACACGGGATGTACATACTCTATCTACAGGAACCCTTACAACGATACACGGGATGTACATACTCTATCTACAGGATACCTTACAACGATACACGTGATGTACATACTCTATCTACAGGAACCCTTACAACGACACACGGGATGTACATACTCTATCTACAGGAACCCTTACAACGATACACGAGATGTACATACTCTATCTACAGGAACCCTTACAACGACACACGGGATGTACATACTCTATCTACAGGAACCCTTACAACGATACACGGGATGTACATACTCCATCTACAGGAACCCTTACAACGACACACGGGATGTACATACTCCATCTACAGGATCCCTTACAACGATACACGTGATGTACATACTCCATCTACAGGAACCTTACACACACAGGATGTACATACTCTATCTACAGGAACCCTTACAACGACACACGGGATGTACATACTCCATCTTCAGGACCCTTACAACGATACACGGGATGTACATACTCAATCTACAGGAACCCTTACAACGATACACGTGATGTACATACCTCATCTATAGGAAGCCTTACAAGGACACACATGATGTACATACTCTAAATACAGGAGCCCTTACAACGATACACGAGATGTACATACACCATCTACAGGAACCCTTACAACGATACACAGGATGTACATACTCTATCTACAGGAACCCTTACAACGACACACATGATGTACATACTCTCAGGTACAGGAGCCCCTTACAACAGAATACACGGATGTTACATACTCTATCTACAGGAACCCTTACAACGACACACATGATGTACATACTCTAAATACAGGAACCCTTACAACGATACACGTGATGTACATACTTCATCTACAGGAACCCTTACAACGACACACAGGATGTACATATCCATCTACAGGAACCCTTACAACGACACACGGGATTTACATACACCATCTACAGGAACCCTTACAACGATACACGAGATGTACATACTCCATCTATAGGAACCCTTACAACCACACAGGATGTACATACTCTATCTACAGGAACCCTTACAACGATACACGGGATGTACATACTCTATCTACAGGAACCCTTACAACGATACACGGGATGTACATACTCCATCTACAGGAACCCTTACAACGATACACGGGATGTACATACTCCATCTACAGGAACCCTTACAACCACATTCAGGATGTACATACTCTATCTACATGGAACCCTTACAACTATACACGGGATGTACATACTCTATCTACAGGAACCCTTACAACGATACACGGGATGTACATACTCCATCTACAGGAACCCTTACAACGATACACGGGATGTACATACTCCATCTACAGGAACCCTTACAACCACACACAGGATGTACATACTCTATCTACAGGAACCCTTACAACGACACACGTGATGTACATACACCATCTACAGGAACCCTTACAACGATACACGGGATGTACATACTCCATCTACAGGAACCCTTACAACCACATACACAGGATGTACATACTCATATCTACAGGAACCCTTACAACGATACACGGGATGTACATACTCTATCTACAGGAACCCTTACAACGATACACGGGATGTACATACTCCATCTACAGGAACCCTTACAACGACACATGGGATGTACATACTCTATCTACATGAACCCTTACAACGATACACGAGATGTACATACTCTATCTACAGGAACCCTTACAACGATACACGGGATGTACATACTCCATCTACAGGAACCCTTACAACGACACGGGATGTACATACTCCATCTACAGGAACCCTTACAACGACACACGCAGGATGGATGTACATACTCCATCTACAGGAACCCTTACAACGATACACGGGATGTACATACTCCATCTACAGGAACCCTTACAACGATACACGGGATGTACATACTCTATCTACAGGAACCCTTACAACGATACACGGGATGTACATACTCTATCTACAGGAACCCTTACAACGACACACGGGATGTACATACTCTATCTACAGGAACCCTTACAACGATACACGGGATGTACATACTCTATCTACAGGAACCCTTACAACGACACACGGGATGTACATACTCTATCTACAGGAACCCTTACAACGATACAGTAGATGTACATACTCCATCTACAGGAACCCTTACAACGATACACGGGATGTACATACTCCATCTACAGGAACCCTTACAACGATACACGAGATGTACATACTCCATCTACAGGACCACTTACAGGACACACGGGATGTACATACTCTATCTACAGGAACCCTTACAACGACACACGGATGTATATACTCCATACAGGAACCCTTACAACGACACACGGGATGTACATACTCCATCTACAGGAACCCTTACAACGATACACGGTGATGTACATACCTCATCTACAGGAACCCTTACAACGACACACGGGATGTACATACTCCATCTACAGGAACCCTTACAACGATACACGAGATGTACATACACCATCTACAGGAACCCTTACAACCACACACAGGATGTACATACTCTATCTACAGGAACCCTTACAACCACACACATGATGTACATACTCTATCTACAGGAACCCTTACAACAATACACGGGATGTACATACTCTATCTACAGGAACCCTTACACAACACACACATGATGTACATACTCAATACAGGAACCCTAAGGATCCACACACGGATGTACATACTCCATCTACAGGAACCCTTACAACGATACATGGGATGTACATACTTCATCTACAGGAACCCTTACAACACATACAGGATGTACATACTCCATCTACAGGAACCCTTACAACGACACACGGGATGTTACATACTCCATCTACAGGAACCTTTACAACGATACACGAGATGTACATACTCCATCTATAGGAACCCTTACAACCACACACAGGATGTACATACTCTATCTACAGGAACCCTTACAACATATACTACAGGATGTACATACTCTATCTACAGGAACCCTTACAACGATATACGGGATGTACATACTCCATCTACAGGAACCCTTACAACGATACACGGGATGTACATACTCCATCTACAGGAACCCTTACAACCACATTCAGGATGTACATACTTCATCTACAGGAACCCTTACAACGATTTACGGATGTACATACTCTATCTACAGGAACCCTTACAACGATACACGGGATGTACATACTCCATCTACAGGAACCCTTACAACGATACACGGGATGTACATACTCCATCTACAGGAACCCTTACAACGACATACAGGATGTACATACTCCATCTACAGGAACCCTTACAACGATACACTGGTGATGTACATGATGTACATACGGGATGTACCATCTATCAGGAACCCTTACAACGACACACGGGATGTACATACTCCATCTACAGGAACCCTTACAACCACACAGGATGTACATACTCTATCTACAGGAACCCTTACAACGATACACGGGATGTACATACTCTATCTACAGGAACCCTTACAACGATACACGGGATGTACATACTCCATCTACAGGAACCCTTACAACCACGATACACGGGATGTACATACTCTATCTACAGGAACCCTTACAACGATACACGGGATGTACATACTCCATCTACAGGAACCCTTACAACGATACACGGGATGTACATACTCCATCTACAGGAACCCTTACAACGATACACGGGATGTACATACTCCATCTACAGGAACCCTTACAACGACACACAGGATGTACATACTCTATCTACAGGAACCCTTACAACGATACACGGGATGTACATACTCTATCTACAGGAACCTTTACAACGATACACACGGATGTACATACTCTCATCTACAGGAACCCTTACAACGATACACGTGATGTACATACTCTATCTACAGGAACCCTTACAACGATACACGTGATGTACATACTCCATCTACAGGAACCCTTACAACGATACGTGATGTACATAACAGGAACCCTTACAACGACACACGTGATGTACATACTCCATCTACAGGAACCCTTACAACGACACACGGGATGTACATACTCCATCTACAGGAACCCTTACAACAACGATACACGGGATGTACATACTCTATCTACAGGAACCCTTACAACGACACACGGGATGTACATACTTCATCTACAGGAACCCTTACAACGATACACGTGATGTACATACTCTATCTACAGGAACCCTTACAACGACACACACGGGATGTACATACTCCATCTACAGGAACCCTTACAACGATACACGGGATGTACATACTTCATCTACAGGAACCCTTACAACGATACACGGGATGTACATACTCTATCTACAGGAACCCTTACAACGACACACGGGATGTACATACTCTATCTACAGGAACCCTTACAACGATACACGTGATGTACATACTCCATCTACAGGAACCCTTACAACGACACACGGGATGTACATACTCTATCTACAGGAACCCTTACAACGATACACGTGATGTACATACACCATCTACAGGAACCCTTACAACGACACACGGGATGTACATACTCCATCTACAGGAACCCTTACAACGATACACGGATGTACATACTCCATCTACAGGAACCCTTACAACGATACACAGGATGTACATACTCTATCTACAGGAACCCTTACAACGATACACGAGATGTACATACTCTATCTACAGGAACCCTTACAACGATACACGGGATGTACATACTCCATCTACAGGAACCCTTACAACGATACACGGGATGTACATACTCCATCTACAGGAACCCTTACAACGACACACAGGATGTACAAACTCCATATGCAGGAACCCTTTCAACGAAACATTGGCTGTACATACTCCATCTACAGGAACCCTTACAACGACACACGGGATGTACATACTCCATCTACAGGAACCCTTACAACGACACACGGATGTACATACTCTATCTACAGGAACCCTTACAACGATACACGGGATGTACATACTCTATCTACAGGAACCCTTACAACGATACATGGGATGTACATACTCCATCTACAGGAACCCTTTACAACGATACACGGATGTACATACTCTATCTACAGGAACCCTTACAACGATACACGGGATGTACATACTCTATCTACAGGAACCCTTACAACGATACACGGGATGTACATACTCCATCTACAGGAACCCTTACAACGATACACGGGATGTACATACTCCATCTACAGGAACCCTTACAACGACACACGGGATGTACATACTCTATCTACAGGAACCCTTACAACGATACACGGGATGTACATACTCATCTACAGGAACCCTTACAACGATACACGGGATGTACATACTCCATCTACAGGAACCCTTACAACGATACACGGATGTACATACTCCATCTACAGGAACCCTTACAACGATACACGGGATGTACATACTCCATCTACAGGAACCCTTACAACGATACACGTGATGTACATACCTGAACTACAGGAACCCTTACAACGATACACGGGATGTACATACTCCATCTACAGGAACCCTTACAACGACACACGGGAAGTACATACTCCATCTACAGGAACCCTTACAACGATACACGAGGATGTACATACTCCATCTACAGGAACCCTTACAACGATACACGGGATGTACATACTCTATCTACAGGAACCCTTACAACGACACACGGGATGTACATACTCTATATACAGGAACCCTTACAACGATACACGAGATGTACATACTCTATCTACAGGAACCCTTACATCGACACACGGGATGTACATACTCTATCTACAGGAACCCTTACAACGATACAGTAGATGTACATACTCCATCTACAGGAACCCCTTACAACGAACACACGGATGTACATACTCCATCTACAGGAACCCTTACAACGATACAGGAGATGTACATACTCCATCTACAGGAACCCACACAACATACACGTGATGTACATACTCCATCTACAGGAACCCTTACAACGACACAGGGTATGTATATATTCCATATACAGGAACCCCTTTACAAAGATACACAGCGATGTACATACTCTCAATCTACAGGAACCCTTACAACGATACACACGATGGGATGTACATACTCTCATCTATAGGAACCCTTACAACGACACACATGATGTACATACTCTAAATACAGGAACCCTTACAACGATACACGGGATGTACATACTCCATCTACAGGAACCCTTACAACGACACACAGGATGTACATACTCCATCTACAGGAACCCTTACAACGACACACGTGATGTACATACTCTATCTACAGGAACCCTTACAACGACACACGTGATGTACATACTCCATCTACAGGAACCCTTACAACGATACACGTGATGTACATACTCTATCTACAGGAACCCTTACAACGACACACGGGATGTACATACTTCATCTACAGGAACCCTTACAACCACATGGATATACATACTCTATCTACAGGAACCCTTACAACGACACACGGATTTATATACTCCATCTACAGGAACCCTTTACAACGATACACGAGATGTACATACTCCATCTATAGGAACCCTTACAACCACATACAGGATGTACATACTCCATCTACATGAACCCTTACAACTATACACGGATGTACATACTCTATCTACAGGAACCCTTACAGCGATATATCTGGGATGTACATGCTCCATCTACAGGAACCCTTACAACGATACACGGGATGTACATACTCCATCTACAGGAACCCTTACAACCCACACAGGATGTACATACTCTATCTACAGGAACCCTACAACTATACACGAGATGTACATACTCTATCTACAGGAACCCTTACAACGATACATGGATGTACATGCTCCATCTACAGGAACCCCTACAACGATACACGGGATGTACATACTACATCTACAGGAACCCTTACAACCACATTCAGGATGTACATACTCCATCTACAGGAACCCTTACAACGATACACGAGATGTACATACTCCATCTACAGGAACCCTTACAACGACACATGGGTTCTGCAGTTTTACATTTATTCTGCAAACATTTTCAAATGAATGTTTTGGAGAAGGCCATGCATGGTGTTCAGTAATGAGCTAGCGCCAACGCATATTATTTTAAATTAAAGTTCTTTTTATGCCAAATATAATTTCTGAGTTCGTAACAAAATAAACCGGCTATGTCTTAGTGTTTTTGCTGTAAAACAAAAAATCTATTCCACTTGCAAATATTTACCAATTCAATTCAATACTTTTTAGGAACCACACAGGACTGGCGATATCAGACGTCATCTGGCAGCAGTTACGGTATGTGTTGAGTTGCAAAATACCAAATAGACGAGGATTCTTGTTGCAACGTTGAACATATGTGCCAGCGATGGGAAGTAACATTAACAGTAAGAGATAGTCAAGACTTCAAAACGAAGACATCGGAACTAGCTTTTCTTCCTTTCTTTTCTCGACATTTGCTACAGCAACTTAAAATAAATGGAGACACCTCCTGCATGTTATCACTTACTGCAGTGTTATAAGTGAGTTGTACATTTCTAGCAATATGTGTATGTGGAATGCCATGAATGTGATTTTGAATTAAATGAATTCGTTGGTTTCTGACTTTGAACTGTGAGTTTGAGGGGAACACATTTATCGGGGAGTATAGTATATGTTTGATCATGAGTACGAATTCAACTGGTGAAAATGATTTCGTAAACAAAATCCTTTCTACGTAACCATCCAAGTCGAACCTGATGATGTTACATATATACTAAGCAGCAAAAGAAACGTCAGTTTGAAATTTTCCTTCGCAGAAACGGACAACTGTAAACTCATTTAATGCTTTGATGGTATATTTTGACATCTCCAACTTTTCCTGAGCAAAGGCATTCCTTCCCAAACTCAGAATGAAACCCAGGAAATGGTCTCAAAAACGCAACCTGATCTCGGAGATGGTACGGTGTTCTCCGTGTTTTTCATGCAACTCATGCTGCACGTGCTGTTCACAAGGACAGCCCTATAAAATGCACCCCCAAACCTGTTTGAAACATTCACAGTAATAACGTCAGCAGGGATGCCGCGACTCACGACAGCTGAGAGAGGAACCAGGCGCTAGGAAGATTCTTGAAGCTGGCCACACTGCACAAGTAAGCGTTGCCAATCACTTCCCAAGACAACGTTCGACCATCTACAGGCTGCAGCAACGTTTCCGGGCCACCAACACGACAAAATGATCGCCCCCGTACTGGCAGACCAAGCGGTGACCACAAGACGACAAGACCGCCAGGTTGTGCGACAGCATGTACAGAATCCCTTCATGCAGGCATCCGAAACAGCACGCCAGACAGTGGGAACACACGGAAGACCAATCAGTACTGATACAGTACGCCGACGTCTTAACAGCGGGAACCTCCATTGCCGTAGACCTTACCGTGGACCTATCCTCACCCCTCGTCATCGGCGTGAACGTCTACAGTTTGCCCTACAACACCAAAACTGGCGATACAGGCAATGGAGTACTGTTCTGTTCACAGATGAGAGTCGGTACTCAGACCAATGTGTTATGGAAAGGGACTCATGGGAAGGTGCAAGCATCATGGCATTGGGTGGAATAGGCCTAAACCTGAGAGTGGGTCCTGTGGTGTTCCAGAACCTTGGTCCAGGGAGAGGAGGCGGCATCACAGCGGTGCGCTACATCGACCAAGCTCTCAGACCCCACGTCATACCACATTTCACACATCACCGGAACAACATTTTCCAGCTTGATAACGCCCGGGCCCATACTGCCAGAGCTACACGGGACTTCCTACAGCAGAACGGTGTCAACATTATGCAGTGGCCAGCCCTTTGTCCTTATTAAACCCAATTGAACATCTTTGGGATGAAATTCAGAGGAGACTGAATAATGTCATACCAAGGCCGAACACAGCCGATTTATTGCGCCAGGCCTTTCTCAGAGTGTGCTTCCAGGTGCCAATGACCTTCATCAATGGATTGGTGCACTCCATGCATAGACGCTGTGCTGCAGTTATTGCCGATCGTGGTGGTCACAGTAGATACTGAAGTCAAGAGTCTGAATGGACTGCAAACGTTCACATAATGTCTTGAAATTGTGCTGGGTTATGTTGTTCATAGATGTATCAAAATATTGTACACAAAAAATGTTTTTGATCCGCTTATTATGTCCATTTCTGTAATGATTTGATTACAGTGCCTATCTGATTTTGAATTCGTACTGAAGTTTTTTTGCTGCTGAGTATACGATGCTTTCTTAAAGATTCGGGACCAAGATGCTCTATTGAGCTTTCAATGCTTGAGCACATGAATCACTCTGGGTAGAAGACATCCTCTTTGTTGTATAAAAATCCCCAGAACAGAACACTCTTGGGCCGCTGTCCATCCTTCAAGAGCGCAAACGTAGAGAGCATCGTCCCCTAGAGATGACATGGTCGCATGTGTGACTCCTCATCATCTTCTCATTATCAGTTGGATCTGCTTGATGACGGCACGGTAGCCATGTCTCACCAATGTTTCATCAACACCTTGATGCCCGTAGATATATTTTCCCATGTTGTATATATCTGGTTCAAATCTATCATGTGAGCATAGATAGTATAATACTTAATACCTGTTAACTGTTATTGTTAGGCTTGGAACTCTTATTGCTTATAATGTAAAACAGAAAGCGATCGTTTCCACTTCAGCTTTGTTATCTTGTCTCAATAATGTCTATGTATTTTTGTGTGGACGATTTTTAAAGTGCATTACTGATAATTATACATGCAGTGACTACACTGAGTCACTGGTTACTCACCCCAGCAAGCTCTGACCATCCTTATTAATGATACACCATCCAAAAGCTGTTGACGATAATTGTTCTAATTGCTGTTCTGTCATCATAGGTGAATGTACAATTACAACATTTCAGGCTGCGGAACAAAACACAACAACAGATTGTCGGGGTACATCACATCTCCTAACTACCCAGGGGACTACTTCAACAACGCCCACTGCGAATACATCATCGACCCTGGCACTTACGTCTACCTTAGCGTCGTCGACAAATACCTGGAGTCTTGCTGTGACCATCTCGTGGTATAGTAGATATACCCAATCTCTCATACAGTAACGTGAAACAAACCGAGCACTGATTGATCGATGTTTGAAGGATATGTGAATGTATGTCGTTCGATCAGCCTGAATCACGATAATATGTTTTGTTGTGTGATTGGCATTCTTGAAGGTGGAGGGTAAGTAAGGAAGCGTACAATTATAAAGATAGGAACATCTTGTTTACTGAAAAGAGCGACGTTTCGATATGGATTCTTACACCGTTATCAAGCTAATATTGAATACACCCAAGTGCTGAGACGTGTATATACATACAATTTTGTGACAGGCATCACCTATCATTACAAGGGTGTAGTCAATGTTATCAATAAAGTTGTATGCTTTCATATCACATGCTTCCCGTCCTTTTCCCCTTGATGTGAAATTGATCTTCAGTAGCCCATGCTTGTCGTAGGAGGCGAATAACGGGATCAGGTGGTCAGACTCGCCGACTCCAGCTAGTGAACAAGACATACCTGGCAGCCGACAAACGCAATAACATGAACATATCACACATCCAAACACACATGCATGCATACAATAGAGCAACAAAACCCCTTTGAGGTTTTTGAATACTCACAAGGTGCAACAATATACAACTTCAAAGCGATAGAATGACAAATCTCGAGTACTCCACAACAATCTCCACTGGGCGTACAATGTATATAAAAGCATCGACAATTACATGAATGGTGTGATTACATGAATGCAGAGATTCTGCTGCTTTATGTACAAACAAACAGAAAGATAGAAATAAGTTCATAAGACACAATGGCTGAATGTCTCGACCCAAACATTTCTTTCGTAGCTTTGAGTAAGCATAACTGAAACATTCTATTCATTCTATGACGAAACGTAACCAAGGACTTTAGTCCACCAACAGAGCCATTGAACTACTGGATCATGGGAATGTTTTTTATGAATCGGATAGGGTTAATACAAGGTATTCGAAAAAACACACAACACGACAAAAGTATATCTGATGGTGCACTCATAGTGACGAAATATGCAACGCAAAATACACTGAAATGTCCCTCACGAAACACGAATGGAAAAGCACATACAAAAAACACATGGAAAAGGCAAGAAGGTTATCCAAATACAATAAACACCACAATCGGGAATTTATACATAAAACAAATTCAATGACACTGTGAAATTTCAAGACAGTTTTGACAATGATCCTGAAATATCATTCTTACATGTGTTTAGATTTGTTACCTTAAGACTAAGTTATTTACAGATTTATGACCAACATGGAAACGACGTGACTGGCAATGTTTATCTTTATGGGAGGTACTTCCGGGTTGTGTTTACTTCTGACGGCAGCAATGTCCAAAGAGGCTTCAAACTGTACTATGGTCCAGGTATGTTGTTATCTTGCCTATACTCTCATCTTAACAGCTCTACTTTGCATTCATAATCTACAGTTTTGGGAATTATAATTACTAGTACATACGTCCTGTGTATGCGTTAGTTACTCAAAGCTCATGGAGATTACGTATGAAATGACATATATGTATACATAAAAACATAATACATATCTAAAACGACTGGTCACTCATCCACGAACACCATACTATGACATATGTACATTGATACAACACCACGAGACATACACAAGACACATACAGTAGCAAGACGATAAACTTGTAAATGATGTGCAAATGTAGACTAATTATGTCCGGAGACCATTCTACTACATAAGTTCCCTGTTGGGCCTGAAGTAAATTCTTTTTTCGATTGATTGTAGATGACTCATCATTCCCGACGTATCCCACGACAGGTAAGAATAATTCTGCTCAGTGCATATCTTGAACCTCTGAATGCTGATTATTTCGCTAGTACATTTGACCCTCTTTTTAAACATGACACTGAGAGGTAGTGAAACGATATGAGGTTCGAAGTCTCTGTTAGATTTATTGCACTAAACTTGTGACGCGCACGCACATGTGCTTGGCAACTGAACAGGGATCTGTATCCGAATGTCGCACTTACGAAACAAAAGAATCAGTTATCCATAAAATTTGTCTATATTTTGCTTCTCCCCATAATACAATAGTGAAAGGCAGGATAGTGTAGATTTGTAGAAGGTGTCCAGAAATCAAGCCATCGACCAACCGCTCTCCGGGCCGACGCCCCCTCCACAAGACCACGGAGGTGGTCTGTGAAAAGAAAAAAGAATGATATACAATGTAGTCACAATAATATTTACCAGTCCAAAACCCCCCAGAAAACGTAAGATGTGTCCGAAAGCTAGAAATGCGGTTTTGTTCGTCGAATGTGATTATATACATCGAGTTTACGCACAAAACTATTTTGCAATTGGCGACCAAGCGCAAAGAGTAGAATCTAGATCATTGGTTATCCGGGTGCTTGGCCATGCCAGACACATATGCGGATACAATGTCGAATCAAGACACTTCATGCGTCAGATTTTTAAATACATTTTCTAACTCTCTCCACCAGACTCAAGTTACAACAGACAGTCATCAAGCCCCTACCCTTGGAATGGAATGGCGACCACATGTGAGTATTGCGAAATATGAAGACTGAGGTCAAGGATGCTTTTTAAAAGAAACGTCCGTTCACACAAATTGTAAAATATTCTGAGACATGTTTCATTTTCCTCCACAGACCCGTGGTATTGGTCCACTACAGACAGAGGTAAGTGTTTCAATACTCAAACGGTGCAACATATCCGCGATATATGAATTATGATTTTCATACTTCACGTCTGTGAACCGTGATACTGACACAGGCGACTTTTATATCCAGGAACTGTCTACCGACATTTGTGATTTTCATACCACACCTACAGGGATTGTTATACTAACAAAAGTGATTTTTTATCTCCATAGGCTGGGGCTCCCGATGGCCTTACGCAAGCACTGAAGGTAAAACCGAGTTTCACATTTGTTCTGCAAGCATTTTGAAATGATTGCTTTGTAAAGATTATGGTGTTAAGTGATGAACTACAACCAACCAACGCTTGTTATTGAAGTTAAAGTTCTTTTTACGCAAAATATAATTTCCCAGTTTATAACTGCTGTTATGTCTGTTCTTTTGCGATGAAACAAACATCAATTCCACTTGCAAATATTTACCTAATCAATTCTATTTTTTTTAGGAACCACGTCAGACTGGCGATATCAGACGTCATCTGGTTACGGTAGGTCACTTGCATGAATAAAAAAATTCACACAATGTTTTAAATATTCGGGGACATGTTATATTTTCCCAAACACACTCGTGATACGCAGCGACTCCAGACAGAAGTAAATGTTTCAATACTCACAAGGAGAAACATATAGGCGATATAAAAATGCAGAGCGGGTATTTATAGCATTATGGCTAAAAGATCAACTTCCTATATACGTTCATGTTCAACCGCGGCAGTGATGACGTCACTGAGCTGTTTATAATTATTTATTTGTATTTACATGTTGCATTATTCGCTCCCTCAGTACATGCATGTTATCTTTAAGCTTGTGGGGAGACGAGCTACAGCACCAGTGGCGTTTTCCAATCTCCGAACTACCCCAGCAACTACTCCAACAACCTCTACTGTGTCTACGGGATCTACCCATCTTACAACATAGAACTGAGCATTGACGATTTGATGTTAGAACAGAATTATGACATCCTGAGGGTAATGAAAACATACACTTTCATACTTTTGTCTTTTCTTTATGACTGGATAATGTTATCAATAGTGGTTTGATTAACGTGAAGGCGCTTTATGACAGAATTGTCTTGTGCACAAACATATTTGTCCGATGATTCTCTTGTGAAGCATGTCAAGGTTCCACAGCTATATAACACAGGCAAGACTTTATCGTTATGTCAGAGTTGATGATGCTTCTGAACTGATTGATGATGCAGAAATGCTTGTCAACCAAGATAAATTCATTATTTTAAATTGCCGAAGTCTGGTTTTTAAAGGAAGGCTCTCTAACCGACAACTGCATCGTGTTTATGTCCAGTGTGTTGAGAAGTGCTTATTTGAAGTAGGCAGGCTTTAAACGTGAAACAACAGCCTTCTGTTAGCCGCTCATAGTCATTTTCAACTTAATACGGTTGTGATTTTGCATCAAACTGTAATATAATTACGAAATGTACATTTTGCTAAGAAGTTAACGACTGTCCAATAAGGACAGGAGTGACGCTGTATCTTACGCTTTCCATTTCCCCCTTTTGACAAAGAGGTGCATCAGTGGTACGATCTAGAATATCGACTTAGTAGAGCTTCTATGGAGAAGTCCCATTCGCTCTCAGGGTTTGGAGAGGGGCAAGAGCCCCGAGCTGAGCTTAACCAGCCCGACTGTTCTTGCGTCACCAAATTTGCTGCATTTAGTTATTTTTATCTGAAAATAATAACAACAATGTGCTACTATCTCATATTCCCCATATACTGTTCTTTCCATTTCAAAATATTAGAACTGTCATAACTAATAATTTACTGGAACACGGTGTAGTGAAAAGATCGGTACATATTTTAATATCACCTCTACCACCTATAGAATCCAATACAGAACCAGCCTGAGGTATGAGAGTATACCTCTAACCATCACACAGCTTAATCGACTCTGCATGTGTTTCAGATTTCATACGAAGATGTGTATGGGTACCAACGGAATGTGTCATTTACCGGTGACAGTCGTGACACAATAGTTGGCAGACAGTTTAAAATGACCTTCACAACTGACGGAAGCAATACTCGCCAAGGATTCAGGCTGTCCTGGAGGAGATATGGTACCGCAGTATAATAGCTCTAACCCTGATAATGACCTACACAGATATGGTACCGCGGTATAATAGCTCCAACCCTGATAATGACCTACAATACGGTACCGCAGTATAATGGCTCAACCCTGATAATGACCTACACAGATACGGTATGCAGTACAGCGGTATAATAGCTCTAACCCTGATAATGACCTACACAGATACAGTACCGCAGTATAATACACAGATGCGAGCTCTAACCCTGATAATGACCTACACAGATGCGGTTACCGCATGGCTCTAACCTATAATGATAAGCTCCAACCCTGATAATGACCTACACGGATACGGTACCGCAGTATTATAATAAGCTCTAACCCTGATAATGACCTACACAGATGCGAACCGCAGTATAATAGCTCTAACCCTGATAATGACCTACACAGATACGGTACCGCAGTATAACTAGCTCTAACCCTGATAATGACCTACACTGAATATTTCCCCAGCCGGCTTCCAGTCAGCACACAGAGAACGAAGTAGAATAATACGTAATTTTACTGA